>NW_026693446.1:0-56973 GCF_021218885.2 Marmota monax
AATAGCTACATTGTGGAATCAACCCAGATGCCCTTCAGTAGATGAGTGGATACGGAAACTTTGGTATATATATACAATGTAATATTACTCAGCATTAAAAGAGAATAAAATCATGGCATTTGCAGGTAAGTGGATGGAGTTCGAGAATATATTGCTAAATGAGGCAAGACAATTCCTAAAAACTAAAGGCCAAATGTTTTCTTTGATATGAGGATGCTGACTCATAATGGCAATGGTGGAGAGCATGGGAGGAATGGAGGAACTTTAAATAGGATAAAGGGGAGGAAGGGTAAGGGAGGGGGGAAGGGGATAGGAAAGATGGTGAAATGAGTTAGACATCATTACCCTAAGTACATATATGAAGACACGAATGGTGTGAAAATAGATTGTGTACAATCAGTGACTTGAAAAATTGTGCTCTATATGTACAATATGAAATGAATTACATTCTGCCATCATGTATAACAAATTAGAATAAATAAATAATTTAATTTTAAAAAAGGTCATGCACATACTTGATATCTGATAGTATCTTTTTCTTAGTTATTTTCTGTTTAAACAGGAAGCCTCTCTTCTCTTTTACATGATAACAGATGTTGTAGAAACATAACACAGGCCCTTTCTGGTCACTGGAGGTGGTCCCAAGGAAGCCATCAGAGTTTATTGGGAGTAAGTTGATTGAAAATGAGTCCTTATTGGCAGACATTTGCAGAGTTATGTTTTTCTGTAGAGGGAAAACCAATAGTAAGTTGATAGTTCAGGTAATCAAGATTTTAAACACCAGATAAGAACACATTTAAACCAAGTATCTTCTAAACTGTGCTGCAGTGAGTAGGTTCTTTCCCAAAGAACAGCCCACATGATTGTGATAAGAACAACATTAGAACCTATAATCAGAGGCAGATACAAATTAGAATACTGGCATTCCAGTTAAATATCACATTCCCAAATTCAGAGGTCCTAAAAAGTAAAAATTATTAAAATTATGCAAAACCCAGAAAGGAAGCAAAGGCAGATGATAGTTATATCTTGTCTGACCTGAAATTCACACTATGATACAACTTCAGTTCAGGGATAGCCTACATGATCATCATGCAGCTCCTGTATTTTTTTAATATTGGAGTTTATAATATTTTGACTACAAAAGGAGCTTAGTATAGCAGTCAGGATCTGGAAAGATTTTTCTGAATTTATAGTTTCAACTTGTACATCTCTGTTTGTTGCGCACCTTCAATTATCTAAAACGGTAAACTCCAACATTGTTTTGTACTGACATTATTATTTATTTAATGGGGATACATATGAAAATGATTAAGTGAATCAAACGAATAGTTAAACAGCTCAAGGCCTTAAAGAAAAATTGAATATTAAGTTAATGTGAAGTGAAAAATGTTTCATTGGAGAGTTACAAAAGGCTCCTTAAATCAATTCAGAATAAGACATGGTGCTGAACTGAGGTTGTTAAATAGGTTTGAAGTACTAACTGCAATAATTAAAGTTTTCATTTGTGAAATCCAAAATCATCCATGAAGACCTTTCTTTTTGCCTATGGAGGACAGCTGCTCCATCCTCCTGAGAACAACCATCGAAGCAGACAGAACATGAGAAGGAGCATGTGAAAAGTCTCTGATGAGAGCAACAAAGCCACAGGAGTGGAGAAACCAAAATCCCAGTAAGTAGGAAGAGAACTGAGCAATCCCAGCACCTCATGCCTTTTCCTCTCCAGGTATTTGGAAATGCAAACTTTATACACAAAGGGCAACATTGGGATCAGGCAGGAAAAGGCTGCTAGAGGCATCTTCCAGAGCCCTTAATACATCTGAGCAAATATCTCAGCAGTCTTTAAGCCAGGGAGACAAAAATTGGACAGCTGGGCCTGCAGAGGTGATGAGGTGCCCTAAGAACCCAAGCTTTAGCGATCCCAGAAGCATTATTGCCTGGGAATAAGGGAAAACCCAAAATAGACCATTCTCTGCTTAATCGGGGTCATCTGCTCAGACATTGGTAGAAGAAAGTTAAATCCACTTTCAAAGAAGATATCAGCCAAGTGTGCTGGCACACACTTGTAATTATGGGATTCAGGAGGCTGAGGCAGAAGATCACAAGTTTAAGACAGCCTCAGCAAATTAGTGAGGCCCTAGGCAATATAGTGAGATGCTGTCTCAAAATAAATAAATAAATAGGGCGTGGATGTGGCTCAATAGATAAGAATCCTGGATTTAATCCCTGGTAACAAACACCAAAAAAGATCATTGCACAAACTTTTAATCTAAAATTCCCAGGCATGCCAGAATATAGGAGCTAAAGTTCTAAATCAGAATATAAAGGAAGACCCACAGGTGAAACACACTGGAGTTATCAAACACTGACATTAAAACCATTTATTAATATGTTCAGGAAAACATAGTTTATCACCAAATAAACAGACCTTAAAAAAGTAAATTAAAAACTCCAGTTAGATGTGATGATACAAATCACTATAACCAGCTACAAAGGGGACTCAGGTAGAACAGGTGGTCAGGAAAGTGCACTCCAATGAGACTGTTGAGCTGTCACTGAGGGAGGCCATCTGGAGGAGCAATGCTGAGCTGAGCACTACTGTACAAAACCAGCAAAGAGGCCAGAGGGCCTGGTGTGTGATGGAGGGCAAGAAGAGAGGAGCTGAGGTCAGAGGATGGACAGCTGAAGCAGAGCCCATAAGTAATTTGACTTGGACTAGAAATGAGAATGAGAGGTACCAGGAAGTTCTGGGTAAAGGAATGGCATGATTTAACTATTTTTACTACTCTGACTTTTATCAAAGGTAGGGATGGAGCAAGGAGATCATATGAGAGGCTACTGTAACAATCGAAGAGCCAGGGGACACTGTTATGAACCCTCCTCTGTCATAAGATCTTAGAAGTCTTCTTTCTCTCTGTGTGTGCTGCCACAGTACAATACCACCCAAGAACTCCAAGAACAGAAAGAGCACCAGGTTTATCAGACACAACATACCAAGAACACACCACCTGAAGAACTCTCTCCTGGCCCAGTAGAAAATGCAGGTGCGGATGGGAAAAGCACAGAACTTCAAGAGGAGGAGAACCTCATTTACCAGCAAGGACCCAACCGAACAGAGGATTTGTAAGGGTTCTTTATGAACTTAACTTGTTCCAAACTATCCCAGCCCATGATCAATTTGGGGACTTAAAAAAAGGGGTAGGAATGTGGCTCAGTGGTAGAGTGCTTGCCTCTCATGCATGAGGCCCTGAGTTCAATTCCCATCACCAACACAAAAAAGAAATTTTAAAAAAGAATACAATACATAATAAAGACTGATGTTATGGCCCTTGGAAACTAGAGAAAATATCATGTAAATTTTAAAGGAAACTCCTTTGTATTCAAATAAGAGGAGTAGGTAACAAGACTTAGGGGAGGGGTATCTGAGGCAGTTAGGAAGACATCACTGGCAGATGCCCTGGGAAGTCCTCACCTTTTGTCTTCTTTCTGCATCAAGCTGATCCCATCCTACTGGCACAATCTTTAGACCTTCTTTGGCTCCTCTCATTCAGTGCTTCCTCTTTCTTTGAAAAATTTCCATCCAGTGTGTTTAGTGGGAGATTACAAGACTTTTTACCTTCTAGAAACATCTATTTTACCTTCTACATGGATTGAATTGTATTACCTAATGCTAACTGAGCCTAAGAACTAAATTCCAGCCAGACCCTGCTCTAAATAGCAGCAAGGTCTTCTCCAGTCACAAATCCAAGAAATTGAGGTAGTGATCCATAAAGTTTAGGAAAACTGGTTCAACAGGTTCCCTGATGAAGTAGAAATTTCATTCCCTTCTTGTTACAACAAACTTAACCATAGATGGGAGCAGAAGGTAACATAGCGATTTTTCTCTGTATTTATCATACCCATTCCTGGCTTAAATGACTGCTACACTACTAACTTTAAATATTATCCCCTGAATATTTTCTCTCTATAAATAAATTTACTAGGTAACTCAAACTCAGGGATCTACTCTTCTCAGCCTCCTAGTGAGTGGAGAGAAGGAGTACTCATCTGTATGGGTTTTGTAGGATTATGATGCATGACTGACTTTGAATATATATTAATATTAATAGCAATATATATTAGTAACCACAGAAGTGTACATTGAGTAGGAGAGATATACAGTATAAGCATAAAATTATATAAGACATTATTGAAAAAGAAAAAAATATGGGAACATAATCATCTAGCCATCAATTTTTGGTTCACATTCTGAAGTGAACTCAGCATTGATTATTTAAAGAACAGATGAGGATCTCATAGGTCTAGAGAGCCTATAGACACAGGTAGGGAGACCATTTGGGCTCTTTCATTTTCATTGAAACCTTTCAATCCTAGCTTCCTACCCTAGAGTATATGGTTCATTTTTAACATAATATAAATCTTCCTCCCTCCTTGATCCTGTCTTCAACTGCTACCAAACTCATATCAAAAACTGTCAGCATACTGTTTGAAGACAGAGATAAACCAATTACCCTCATCTTATAGTTGCACATTGTAGATGTGTAAGAAAATGTCACACCAAACACTTACCTATGTTTAATTAGTGTGGGTCAATTGAAAAATATATACATATATGCTTTAAACTAATGACAAACCCATTTATAAACTATTTAAAGAACATGGTGTCCACCTATCCCTCTATAAAACCCAGGTTTATTCCCAAATACGATCCAGCCATCAACAGTAGCATGTGGGACCACAGGGTCTTGTCATTCAAGTGAGTCCTGTAACACTTAGAGTAAGGACAGTTACAACTACAAAAATCCTCCTTAGGAAGTGCCCTTAGAAATACACTACTGCATACATATGGATCGCACTGAGGATGCTCTCCATTGCCATTCCTCTGTCTCTTCTGCATGCCTAGGTGACTGACACACACACACAACATATTGCTCAAAAATAACTGCCATGAACACAGACCACAGATCAATGGTACAGAATAGAAGACTCATAAACAAAACCATTCAGAAATACTCAAATAATCCTTTTAGACAAAGATGCAAAAAACATGCATGGAAGCATGGACAGTCTTTTTAAAAAATGGTGCTTGGAAAGCAGGTTATCCAAATATAGAAGAATGAATATACAGTAGAATGGATATAGAAGCATGAAAATGAAACAACATCCTGTCATTATGTACACATAAAATGCAACAAAAATGGAGAAAAAAAGTTTTAAAATAATAAAAAGTAAACACCAGGAAAAGCTTCTCTCATGAACCAGCTTCAGAGGGAATGACTGATCATTCTTTCTCTCTAATGGCCTTCAGGATACACATTTTTATGTACAGAGGGCCTTTCAGTTCACCTGTATCTATTGCAATGTGCTCCCTCAGGCAATGTTCTACTCTAGGTGGTAGTTTACTTTATCTTTCACATGCTCACTTCAAATGCTTCATGGGGGCCTAATGATATTAAGTTCAGAAATAGGTTTGCGCACATGTGTTTGTATTTTAATACATGTTATGTAAAGTAATGTGTTCCCCAAGTGAACTCCTGAATAATGTCCAGGGCCCTGGAACAAAAAAGCCCAGTAAACACACTTGTTGCTATGAATCTGTATATTTTTCTGAAAAAGGAATGAGTAAACAATTTATATATATATATATATATATATATATATATATATATATATATATTTATATATATTGCTTTGTATACACAAACATTTTAAAACTTATCTACAATTTAGTTTTTGGGCTGAATTTTTTGCATCATTTGAATGTTTTCAGTATTGTTTTTAGTAAGTGTTGTAAATAGTTGGTTCATTTGTACATTTAATCATCAAAACTGGAATATTTCCTTAAAAATTCTGAAAGAGACCTCAAGAACTCTGTAGCACACTACCCAAATTGATGAGAAAACTAACCTGGGAATAAGAAAAATAATTGCTTCGCCAATCCCTTTAAAGCATTAATGCTAATAAATATTTCCTCCACCAGCAGTAATTCCCATGCTCAGGAAAGTTTTCCTTCTTCAATATTAACTCTCCTTATCTTCACACATTTGAGAACAGGCAAGAGTTTTATCTTAACTGACTTATGCAGGCTGGACTCCCTACCAGACCCAGAATCAGTTGCACTGCCACATTGTTTTGTGAAAAAAATTCTGTATGGACTGTTTTTATTTCCTACTCTCAAATCAAACTGCCAAGGGTACAAACTCAGTCATGTCATTTAAGCAATGTGCTCTTGTTTTTTAGAGAGAGAGAGAGAGTTGTAGATGGACACAACACAATGCCTTTATTTATTTTTAAAGAGAGAGAGAATTTTTTTTTAATATTTATTTTTTAGTTTTTGGTGGACACAACATCTTTATTTTATTTTTATGTGGAGATGAGGATCAAACCCAGTGCCCCGGGCATGCCAGGCGAGGGCGCTACTGCTTCAGACACATCCCCAGCCCCAGTGTGCTCTTTTCTAAAAAAAAAAAAAAAAAAAAAAAAAAAAACTACCTACCTTTCTGGCACACAAACTTGTTCACTTAATAGTAGTTCAAATGACCAAAGGCACAAATTTCTGCTCAGAGGCATAGCATAAAACTCATGCACAGATATGGAGGTTAAAGGGAGTCAGCTTGAACTTCCATACAGGCCATGAAACATCAGCTTCTAGTCCACAAGGCTACCAAGCATCTGTACTGCTGTAGAAATCCTCAAGCATTTCCCCCCCAGTCCCCTGGCTCCGTTCCTCTGCCTTCCTTTCCCTCCCTCCCCAGTGGAGGACTGAGTGCTTCCCCTCCCTCCTGCACTCTGATGAAGCTGTCTGTGGGCTTGAGGACACTGCCCACAGCCTCCACTGATCCCTTCCCAGATGGAGATGACCCCACCACTCCCTCTACCCAGAGGAGAAACACTCACCTAGTGGGAAGGTGCTAGTAGCCCTTCTCAGGGCTGTGGGCAGCAAACTGGACCTCTAGGAGAGAGCTTGGACTGGACTTTGGTACTCAGGCTGTGGGGCTAGCATGCCCATGGCCACCTCTCCCTGAAGTTGCATTCCCTGGGCCAGGGCGGGGGCAGAAGGCAAAAGGTGTGGCACCAACTGATAGACTGTGGTAAGCCTCTGTTTTCAAGGCACCAAACCTCAGGGACCACTGCCCCGCTGCGGAGTCCAGTTCATGGAGAAGATTGTCCCTGGCCACACAGGGACAAACCAAAATCCCTACCTCTGGTGCTTTTTCAAAGGAACAGAAGCAATTCGCTCTGGTGGGTACTTCTGAGGCTGATGGACACCTCGTGTGACTGGATGGATTTGGCACTGTTGCTCTCACTGTCCCTGAGCACTAGGAGTTCTGACACCTAGGCTTTTCCTCTCACACTTCACCCATCCCAAGGACAATAATAGGTGCTTTCTGGTCAATGAGTTTGGGACAAATTAGATGGTTGTGTCCCAGGGCCCAATACATCAGGAACTGAATCTAAAGGGATGGAGGGTTTGAATGAAAGTATTCCTGTGGATGGTTTCAATGTTTTCACACTGCTGAAATAACTATTTCTCTGATTAGTTTGAGACAGGAAACCCTAGAAAGTGATAGCGTGGGTTCAGGAGAAGCTCTGGTTATCAGGTTCTGTGAGCAAGTACTGCCATCCCAGCATTCACCCTTGCCTCTGGCCTCAGAAAGTAGCACCTGCATGTGGACAAAATCTTCTATTTGCAGTTTACAAAGAAAAACCATGGTGTCACGCTGTTGACCTCAGGAGTTATTGTTAATATTGTGTCCTATTCAGGAAAATCAGGCATGAAGGGAAGGTAAGAAAATTGACAGTACATAATTTTTAGAATATCAAAGGTACTATATTGGAGACTTAAAGAACTTCAAGTATATGCCCATGATGAACACAAACATTTTCATGAAATTTTTTTTTTAGGATTCATTCTGCCACTGGGAAGACTCATATAGAAATACATTTATTCAGGTTTCATTTTAAACCAAAATTAGGATACTGTTCATAGTTGGATCTTAATGAATATTGTGGTATCAGCATTCTCTGAAAGCAACTCAAAGAAAGTATAAACATACGAAAAAAGAGAAAGAAAATGTGATTTTGAGACAAAACATAAATAACAGAAACAGGATATTAGGTTGTATAAGGTATTTTGGAATTTATATAAATAAAAGAATTCAGAGTGCTGGGATGAAGTTCAGTGATAGAGAGATCACAGCCTAGATTTGCTTCCTGCACACACATAAAGTAGTAAATAAACAAATTCAAAATATATCAAAAACTGTTATGTAAAAAATACTTGAATGAAAATAATGAAATAGTGCTCGCTTCGGCAGCACATATACTAACATTGGAAAGATACAGAGAAGATTAGCATGGCCCCTGCTCAAGGATAACACTCAAATTCGTGAAGTGTTCCATATTTTTCACGGAAGGCAGACCACACGACCCGGAGACGGGACCCAGCCGCCTGCCCGCGCGGTAGCCCGACCACCCCAACTGGAGGAGGGGCCCAGTCGCCTGCCTGTGCAGTCACCGAACTGAGCTCTGGACAAACATAAGGTCTCCCCAACACCCCCCACCTTATCAAACACCTTACAAGAAAAACTGATGGAACTCATCTTGGAAAATCCTACCAACCCTTAAAATCCACCAACTGGTAGGCGTGGCTACCAGCTTGGTTCTGTGGCGGATCAGGCGCCTGGTTTACATCTCAGAGAATAAGTATAGAGAGGCCACAGGTGGAAGCTCAAGTCCTCTCACACTGACTACCACCACAACCCTGAACCCAGAGACTCAAGCTAGGAATAGACAACGCCACCAACTGGAAGAAAAGAAAACAGAGTTCTGAGAGACATTTTCTTTTCTTTTCTTTCTTTCTCTTCTCTCTCTTTTCATCCATACATCCAGTCTCCTCTACCCTTCCCCCTCTGGTCCTCACAACCTCAACATATGTGAAACCAAGAATTGTGCATGAAGAAGGTCTTTAACAACTGAATCACTGCTGCAGTCTGGCTGGGCACAAAATCACGAGCCACTCACAGCCTTGTAGATTCAAACAGCAATACTTTATTCCCGAACTCACACCGGCACTCTACACACATTCTGGGGCAATTCACGTTCTGGGCCCAATTCATGTTCTGGGCGAAATCCCAAAAACTCTCTGAATCTCACGAGAACTCAACGGGAACTCAACGAGCTGGCACGCCTGAGGCAACAGGATACGCCCTATTCCCAGCAGGGTACACCTTAAACCTGGAACCGCCCTAAACCCGGATTGTCCTAAACCGGAACGCCCTAAACCCCGATCCGCCCTAAACCCAGATCCACCCTGGTCCTTGAGCAAGGTCACCTTACATGCAATGACACTGCAAATGACCTGGGTCATGCCATGCATCATTCTTACTTAGCAATGGCCCTCAGCAAATCACCAGAATAATATAATATAGAGGAATTGCATATGCCCCACCTCCCTCCTCCCCTTTTATTTCTTTTCTTTTTTCTCTTGTTTTCTTTTTCCCACTCTCTCTTATCTCTTTCTTTCCTATTTTTTTCTCCTTCTTACTCCCTCTATCCCACTTGCAAACCCCTAAATTTTACTATTTATAAGTAGGGTAATCTTACAAATACAGATAGGAGTTTGCGTGTGCTTAGATGATGTAGTATTGATTTTGGGAACTGTTAATATTGTCTTTCTCCATTATTAAAACAGTTTTGTGGGGTTTTGTGGTGGTGGTGGTGTGGTATTTTTTATATTTGTTTGTTTGTTTGTTTTTGTTTTTTATGTGCTTCTAAATGGAGGGGCCTTTCTGAGAGCCACAAACCCTTCCTTGTATGTGGAAAAACTAGGTGGGAGGACTTCTGCTTTCAATGTTTTTTTCTGGGTTAATGCCCTATAATTAGCTCTGTGCTGTCCTTGTTTTGAGGTTTGGCTCTTTAGTGACTCTGGAAAAGCTCATGTGTTAATGCAGGAATGTTCGAAGGTGTAATCATTAGGTTATGGGAGCAATAACTTAGTAGACTAATTCTTTTGAAGAAATAATAATTTGAATAGATTACTTACTACGTGATAAGAGTAGGTTGGTGAGACATGGCTGGAAAACTTAGTTCATTGTGTATGTGTCCTTGGGGTTTGTATATTGTCCCTGGCCTCACTTTTCCTCTCCTTCCTTTCTCTCTTTCTCTCCCTCTCTCTCTCTCCTTCCTGGCTTCCAAGAGCTGACCAACTTCCTCCACCATGTCCTTCTACGAACTAAACATCTGAAACTTTCAACAATAAAAACACGTTTTAACAAAATAAACTTTTACTCCTCTAAGTGTACTTATCAGGTATTTTGGTTATGGTTATAGAAAGCTAACACACCTTGGTTCAAAAAACTGTTTATCTATGTGGACATCTCAAGTTTTGGATTCTCCAAAGGCAGCTCCATTAGGTCAAGATGGTAGGAATAAACTTGCTCAATAATATGGATACAGTTATGAATGGGTACTTTAGCATCAGTGGGAAACACAGAGGCTGGGTGTAAGTCTATCCTGAATTCATGGTGATATTAGAATTGCTCAGTAATATAGTTTGAATGTTGCCTCACCTCCCCAGGTAAGTCAACTCCCTTCTTTTGTTCCTGCAAGTGGACTTTATATAGTGATAACCTGGCTGGAGTTTAACTTCTCTGCTTCTTGCAGCAAATCACAGTGGGTGTTACCATACTCAGGCATATGGGCATACTTAGTGATTATATCCAGCTGTTTTGAAAAATAGGCTACAGTCTTATTCTATCCCCTAAATTTCTTATTTAGAAATGACTCAGATGTTGTATCAAGTTTCAGCATAACAGAATTTAAGACTTTAAGCATCATGAGGAGTACATTTATAAATATTTCATCTCATTTCTATTCACCTAGTCTATATTTGACAGTTATAACTGCTAATTAATAATTGCTGAGACATCAGACAACACTTTCAAGTTATTTCTTAGTCAAAGAAAACCCGTGTACTTGATGCACATGATACACAAGTGTGATAAAGCAATGTGAATTGAATAGTTTGTTAAAGGGCATTTCAATCTAAATTATATTTATGACAAAATGGTAGAAGCCAAGGTCACCACTTTATATGACTACACTTTAAGATATTCTTTTGTAGTCTTAGGAAGTTTGTGGACCAAATTTTTTTAGGCAAAGCAGATCTCATAGCAGCCTGATTTCTTAAAAAGACTGTGACCTTTGCTCCTCCTCTTCCCCCTCCTCCTCTTCACCCTTCTTCTCTTGATTATTTATTTCATCTTTCTCCTTCATTTTCCTTCTTCTCATTTTCAAATGAATTTATGAGTTAACTCTTAGATTTTGCATTCCACATAATAACAGTTATCCTTAATATAAGAAGAAAGTCATTAGAAGAAAAAATGAAAAGCTTAAAACTTTTATATGTTCACCCTATAATTGCAGTTTAAGATTAATTAAAATGCACTCCCAATAAGTTTGTAAATTAGGCATGCTGATAAAACATTAAATTAGGCTTGCAGACCCAAAATGAATTTACCAGAAAATGCAACAAGATGTTACTGGGAGTTAATAGTGTTTAAAAAATTCATGGGAATCCCCTGCAAAAGAGCAGAGTGGCCCCAGGAACCTCTGCTAAAGCTATTCTTCAGAATTAAGGTGACAGTATACCTGGCAGGTTTAAGTTAAATTCTTCCCAGTGCTGTCTCCAGCAGGCTAATGCTTTCCTTAATTCAAGGAATATGAAGATCAGACAGGATTACCAAAAAATCATTTTTTCTTCTCATGGATTTATAGCTGCAAGTGACCCAGTTGTTGGAGAATGTCAACTAATGGGCTGAATGTGGAGATGTAACTAATATTTCCCATTGTTTCCAAATAGTGACAAAACAGGTCAAAATTATATTCTTTTATTACTTATATTGTTATAATCAGGTCTCAGGACACTTGCAATGAAGGCCAAACCAGGTCTGACCAGGTTTCTGCAATCTGATATGGTACATCTCCAACCACAACCACACCAACCCAGAGAGAAACCAAAGAGAACTTCTGTAGACAGAGGATCCTTAATCCCTCTCTGGTCTGGAATCACATTGCCCCCAAGGAAGTTCAAACCAGAACTTCCATTCAGATGTTAAATCTTGTCTATCCAAATCCAGCTCCCCAACTAGAAAAGCCAAATGAGAGGGGAAAAGAAATAGGAATCTGATTGCTTATAGGAAAGTGACTCACAGGGTAGGAAGTCTTCAATCCAGAGTGCAAAATTGAAACTATGCACTGAAGGTCCACAGTGCTGAGTCAGGACAAGTCCCGGGGATGGTCCATGGGACAAGGTACTTAGATACATGTTTTGACTTGTCCAAAGGTTTTTAGAGTGGCAAGGGGCTGAAAAGCCATGACAAATGTTCTTCTGGATGTTTTTTTTGGCCATTTCATCAAATTGTTTCCAAACAAGTTCCATTTTGCACACCTCACTGTATGCCAGTCATTACAATGACAAGTTTTATAAAAAAGAGTGTATTTGTAAATAGTCTCAGGAGGGTCTCTTCTTTCTTTGTGCTGAGTCTAAGGTTTATGGTATTTTCTGGGATAAAGGTGCAGGTGATTTAAGGCATGAGAAAGGTGACTAGAGGTGAAGTAACCAGTAGTTTACACATGCTCAACTCAATGCCATTGCTCTTCTCAGGATGCTTGTTCAGAAATTATTGGTGTTAGCAGATATGAGCATGGAATTTCTGGCCTGAGGATGTCAAAATGTTACCCATGCAATACTGGTGCAAGCCCAAGTGAAGTCATTGGCTCCAATAAACATGGGCTTTGAATCCCTGAGAAACAACCCCCGCAAATGATTTCACCATGCCCCACATGTCCTTGATTTTAACTACCGCAAAGCTAGTAGGAGGCTAATGATAATATTGCTCAGCTCCATGACTTCCAAAATTATTGATTTTTAAGTCAATTAACTAATAAAGAAAAGCAAGTGAAGCTGGAATATTTATTTAGACTTTCAACTCTGTTTCACAGGAATAGGGATTAAATGCCAAAAGTGGAGGACAGACTATGTGACAGCATTCACTCCCTTGGTTCTGCTCACTATTACTGGGGGCCTCTGAAGAACTGGGCAAAGTCCTCTATGATGGTCAAGAAGTGATGAGGAAGTAATGGAATGGAAACAGCTGAAAAAACTCACCCTCCTACTTTTACTGGTAGCAGGAAGAGAGATCTCCTCTGAATTGAGCCCACTGAGATCAAAGAATGGGACAAGGCTCCCACACCATGGGATAAGTAAGCTTGGCAAATAATTCACAGTGTCTTCAAAGGATATAGTTCAGAGACAGAGTTGAGATTGCATGGAGAAACCCATCCAACCCACCAAATGAAACAACTGAGAAGGCATGGAAGGAGCAATTACACAAACTAACACTGAAGCTCTTTCCCTAGGTGGAAATATTTAATAATTCAGAATTTACCCCTTTAGGAATAAGCATCTGACTCCTTATGTTCTAATTCTGCACACTGATACAATGTTGGACAGCTAGTCAGATGACATTGGAACACTAATTTCCTCAACTCTGAAGGCTGACTAAACAGGAGAATTTGAAATGACTCCCTCTAAAATTAGGGAAATGCATCTGAAATTAAGAGGGATTAAAGCCCCAAATTGTTAGAACTTCTGAACTTCCTCATGTTGACAAGAGAAACTAACCCCACCTTGGCCAGGCACCACTGACATGATCTCTAACACAGATTAGCTAAACCTTCATATATATTTTCCCTACCTTTTGTCCTCTTTATCACTCCTTCTCTTATAAAAGCTTTCTTGGCCCTTGAGCTTTCTGAAGATGGAAATTCAAAACAAAAAGCATTCTTTTATCTTTCTTCAAAGCTGGCTTTGAATGAAACCTATTTCCCTGCCCATTTGACTCTGAGTAATTGTGGAGCATTATGAGCAATAAAATCTAGATTCTGACTCACTTGGGGCAATACTTCTGCTGGGTAAAAATTGGGTAGAGAGGGTTGAATACACTTATGCAAAATATTAGGAACCAGGAGTGTTTGGGTTTGGGAATTTTTTCATGTGTTGAGATTATATATATAACATATAATATATATTATATCACAATATATAATATATATTTATATACAATAAATATAATATATATTATAATACATTTATAATATATAATATATTACAACATATATATTATACATAATATATAATAATATCTGATATATAATATATAAAATATAATATCTCATATATGATAACACCAATTATTTCTAAACAAGCATCCTGAGAAGAGCCATGGCATTGAGTTGAACACATGTAAACTACTTGTTACTTCTCCTCCAGTCACCTTTCTCATGCCTTAAATCACCCTGCACCTATATATATATATATATATATATATATATATATATATATATATATATATAATTTATAATATATAATTATTATAATATATATATATAACATAATATACAATATATATAACATATAATATTATATCATATTATACATTATATAATCTCAACACCTGAAAGTATATATATATATATATATATATATACATTTCTTTGGGATGGATCCAAGATATCTGCAAATTGTACAAATCACCTAAATATAAGTTTATACAATATTTTTAGCAATTTGGGGCATGAAACAATGTTTCATGGTGTTGAATTTTCCACTTGTGGTGTCAAATTGACCTATTACTTTCAGATTTTCAAACAATTTCAGATTTCAGATCTGGAGGGGTTAGGGAGGCTCAACCTGCATGAAGTTTGATGTACATATGGCAAGTCACATATTCAATTCAAACCCTTATTTCTAGGCAATTTTTGTCTACTTTCTCCATCAAAGATTGAGAGAGGTAGGTTTAAATTTCCAGGGCAACATGATTTTGCTAATTTTCCTCATATTACTAGTAGGCATTATTTTCTGTGTTGAAGCTCTACTATTGAATCCATATGATTTATGATACTTAAATCATTGATTATCATACATATATCAACATTAAATAATGTTCATCAGGCCCCATGTTCATTTTATACTCTCATTTATCAAATGAGTATAGTATCACCTAACACATTTAAAAAATATTTTTGTCCCTCATACATCTTTGCAAAGATTTGTTTTTTTTTTTAACATTATTTTGAGGGTTTTAAAAATTTTGTACAGATGTCATTTTCATTTTCTACTATTTATTGGAATTTGTTCATCAATAAGAGTTTTTTCATTTACATTTTATGCTTTTGTTAAATTTCTCTTATTTTTCTTCTCTTTTGCACACTCTCCTGTTATTTTCGATATTTTTTCTCTTTTTAGATTAGATATTATTTTGTTTAAGCTTTCTAGTGACTAATTTATGTAATAGATATGATTCTAAATATCTTTATTTGTATTTAATATTTGTATTGTATTTTCTCAACAATATTAAGAACAGAAGAATAACCACCAACTATTTTGAAATGATTAACCATGTTTAAAGGCAGCTTTTGATAGTTTACCTACTATTTGGTTACTTGTGTTTTAATGTTTTGCTCTGGTTTCATTTATGGAAAATTGCAAACGAAGGGTTAGGACTTTAGCCAAATAGCAGAATGACTATGCTCACATGGATGTATATGTGTTTCCAGCACTCATTTCAGGTTGTCTGTTTCTTCTGAGCTGAGGCCTTCACAATTACTTTCATTTGGGAGAGTGGGTGCCATCCAAGTGGCATATACCATCAAAGACTGACCAGAGAAATGATGGAAATATGAAGTTTCAATTGCATATTAAGAGTGTGAAAATGTCTTTACATTTCTTTATTTGAGATTTTCCAAGTCCTAGCTTCTACTACAAAAAAGAATTTAAGTACAGGAGAGCCAATATATCAGCATCCCCAATCATGAATCCTAGAGGCAGATATTCAGGCTGGAGAAAAGTTTAAAACCTTGTTCCTATCATCTGACTTCAAATCCAAGGGTCATTTAACTGCTACCAACATAGACTCATTGTGTTGCTGATTTATGACCAAATGTAGAACTGTCACTCAAGGACACTTGGGCTGCCCCAGGAAAAGGACCAGGTTCGTGTTTGATGAACTGTGTTAAAATAATCATTCTTCAGGGCTAGAAGACATTGTTTCCCAGTATGTCCAGAAGATGGCGGGTCATAATCAAAGCAATCCATTCCTACTCCTTTACTGAAGCAATGAAAGCTAAACAGATCCTCAGACCTTCAGGATCAAAATTCAGTACTGGTTCTTAAGCACAATAGGAAAAATAAATAAAATATATATTTAATTGATGACTGTAATACTTAAATTGAATTGTTAAATTAACAATATCATATTTAGGAATGAAAATTTTAAAATAAATCATCAATACTTGGGGGTGGTGTTGGTAATCAGGGATTGATCCAAAGGACACTCAACCACTGAGCCACATCCCTAGCTCTGTTTTGTATTATGGTTAGAGGCATGGTCTCATTGAGTAGTTTCTGTGGTGAGCCGTGTTTGTAGACCGTTGCCGCCATTAGAAGATGGCGCCGGTCTCCGTTGTAGATCTTGGTAAACAACTCCTTATTAGGAAAAGTTGGCGCGCTGTCCCTCAACACCCTATGAGAAAACCCCGCGTGGCAGCTTTGGATTGGACTTGAGTAAGCTTTATTAGGCTGTGTGTGGGTGCGTGAAAAGCGAGTGCGCTTGAGAGAAAACTAGAGTTAAGGCCTGAATAAACCGCTAAAAGAAGAATCCTGTGTCGTGTCTTCCTTGCTGGCGAGGGGGTTGCGACAAGTTTCCTCCTCGATTTTGCTGAGAATGGCTTTGTACTCATGATCCTCCTGAGCTTCTGGGATTATAGGTGTGTGCCATGGTGCCTGGCCAATATTTCTTTCTGAGAATAACAAAGTCAATGGTAAAATACCTCCAGAGTGTTCTCTATTAATCCATTCAGATTACAGTTTTATTTTATGTTAGTTGAAAGTAATCAACTTAATCACTTAGTTAGTTGGTATTTTGAGCCTTCACTTCCTTCTTATT
Organism: Marmota monax; assembly: GCF_021218885.2. NCBI lineage: Eukaryota > Metazoa > Chordata > Mammalia > Rodentia > Sciuridae > Marmota > Marmota monax. The sequence goes on from NW_026693446.1 coordinate 17,010, forward strand.
CTTTCATGTCAGCTTTTTCCCCTCCATAGGCTCTAGATCCATGAAAAGTCTCTACAGAGTGTTTTATACTGTCAGTGCCTCTATCAGAGCTGAGCAGGCAGCATGCTCCCTAATGCTACTCCCATCATGTCAAGTATGATAGAAAGAACAGGAGATTTGAAAAGAATAGGAATCCTCACTTGTCATAGGAATGACAATAGGAATCCTCCTTCCCTGGTCATCTCTGGAGCTCGTGTGGGTGCTTATGGCCCATGGCCCATGTGGGAGATGGAATTGGCATCATTCTGCATGGTTTGGGCTGGCGATGAAAAGACTGCAAGGACACAGAAATATTTTTTTTCACAAAGTCTGGGGTTCTTGGGGGGGGGGGGCTCTACTGACCTCAAGGGTCCTCTTCCACATTGGAAGGCAAGAGAGTGAGAGCACCTGGAAGCCCTCTATTTATCAGGGAAAAGATCTTGGATAGAATATTCCACCCATATATGGTAGGGGATAATGTTTCAAAAGGGAGAGGGGTGCTCAATCCCATTCGGCATCCCAGAGCTGAAGCAGTTCCTTGCAGAGTGAACGTAAGGCCATTTGCTTTGCACAATGCGTGGCCTTGTGATGCCAGCCCAATACCCCCTTTACTCAAGGCTGGGGGTGGTGGCAGCTTAGCTCCTGTGTGGGACTGCCACCCACAGGTGCTACAACTTAGACTTCATGTGTAGCCTCCCCTCCAGTACTAGAGGAGATAGTGTTGCCTAATAGCTGACCAAGGGCTTATAAATATCTGAAATTATGGAGCTAGACATTCTATTTCTAGATTGATAGGAAGATGCTACCATTAAGTAATTCACCTAACTTGACACCTATGAAATTGGAATTTGGCAAGAAAAATCCTCACCTCAGTTTCAGGAAAGCACTAAAGATTAGTGGCATTAGTATGAGTGTGAAATATACATGTTACTGTTTCAGCCAATACACATTTACTGAGAACCTATGAACCATCAGGCTCTGTGCTGGAGCACCCCAGTGGCAAACTTCAGATTTGATCAGGAGTTGTCTACTGATTGAATGAAAGAGACACTTGGTTTATGGATATATAAATATATCCATCCCTCTTCTCCACTAGATGATATTTATTTTCAGGGCATGGTTTGTGTCTCCTTTATCTTCTTTCTACCTCGTAAAATGTCTTTACATCCAAAAGAAACCTTAGAGATTTTTTGTGAATTCTTCATTTAAGAAAATTGTACAGTATTTTGGGCAGTATAAGTACCAGAAAGCTGAATGGAGGTCTGAAAAGGATGAAATCCTTTAGGAAAGAGGCCTTGAGAAGTCTGGTTTTTTGCTTAGTGCAAGATTCCAAAAGTCTGAAGGTATTGGCTCTCATAAAATGACTTGCAGCTAACTTGGAATAAGCTGCAGGTGTAGATTTTTACCTTATAAAGGCAGGGAAAAAAAGATAGAGACTCTTTTGGACATATCTATGTATTTTTGTTGTTTTAGTTCCTCCTATCGCAGTTCAGGTTATTGGTTGAATTACCGGCAACATTGGTGTGGTTCACTCTTGGCAATTATATTGGTCAAGTTCATCTGATATATCACCAATTTTGGCTCCTTCCTAGAAATGATTTTTTTTGCCTCTTTCTCTTTTACTGTAGTTGGAAGAGATATTGGGCATCTACATTCCCAGAATATAACTTTTCAGGGTTTCTGAAATTGTCTGGATATGGTGATATTTGTAGTAGTTTGAATAACACCAAATTTCCTACCCTATTCTAAAATGTTAATTATAATCTTTTATTTCCTTAGCATTTTGTTTCCCAATATCCCCAGAAGAGAATCTGACATTTTCTTTAAATTATGTTTATGGGATACTACATATTTGCCAATTCCTGAGGTGAAACCTCTCATAATCAACAGGCATTTACAGTGATCTCTCAATTAACCTCAATCATCACAGAAAAACTTGCTGATTCACATTTGGCTTTAGCCTGCCATATGAAATATGAGAGAAATTATTTATTTGGGGATTTTGCTAGTGACATTTTTCTCCACCTTTTCTGGGAGCCATTAGCCAAGTAGGTATGACAATTTCCTTGCCAGCATACCCCATGTTGCAGTGACATTGAATGTAGGTGACCTTGCTCAAGGACCAAGGCGGATTAGGGCGTTCCTGGTTTAGGTTCCAGGTTTAAGGTTTAAGATTATTCCTGCTGGGAATAGGGCGTATCCTGCTGCCTGAGTTCCCCTTGAGTTCTCACGGGATTCAGACAGTATATTTTGGAGATAGAAGCCCAGTGGAGGTGGATTTGGGCAGAGAACGTGGATTTCCCCAGAACGTGATTGTAGACGGCTGGTGTGAGTTCGGGAATAAAGAGTTGCTGTTTGAATCTACAAGCTGTGTGGTGGCTCGTGATTGTGTGCCCAGCCAGACTGTGGCATTTGTGCCCAGCCAGACTGTGGCATTGCTTGTTCTGTATCCCCCAAAATTTTGGCAGCCGTTTGAATTAGCCTATCTACAAAGTCAGCGTAAGGTTCATTAGCTCTCTGTATTACCTTAGATAGCTGACCTTGTAAATCTCCATGTCCTTGTAAAGTCTTCCATGCCCTAACTGCATCTGCAGCAATTTGTGCATATATAGCAGGATCATATTCAATTTGTTGCCGTTGACCCTCATAAGGTCCTTTTCCTAACAACATATCTAGGTTTCTTTGAGGGTAACCGGCTGCTGCATTTCGCCTAGCTGTCTCCACGCAAAATTCCTCATTGGCAACCTTCCATAACAAATATTGTCCTCCATTTAGTACAGATTTACACATGCTAGCCCAATCTGCTGGTGTCATGTCCAAGTTAGTAATGGACTCAACCATGCTTACCGTGAAGGGAGCTTGGGGACCATAGGTTGTTACAGCCTCCTTTAACTGCTTCACTGTTTTAAAATCTAAAGCACAGTAAATTCGCTGCCCTCCTGCCTGTTCAAGTACAGGGCATGCTAATCTTTGAGGTCCTGTCTCAGGATCCCATTTATCAACTATGGGGTTTGAGGGCCACTCAGCTGTCTCCATCAGTGGGGCTGTTGGTTGAATTACGCCCTCTTGTGATAAAACGGAGTTAGTAACAGCCTCCTGTTGTGGCCTTTTTCCTAACAACCCCTTTTCCTTTAAATTTTCTTCCTCTGTCTGACTAGCTCGAGAGACCTTCTCTTTTGTTTGATCTAAAATGTCTTTCTCCATGGTCTGAACCTCTAACAATTTACTCAACATGTTTTCGGTTTGTTTTTTACTAATTTCTAATCTACTATAAAGATAACGCAACCCAATAAGATAACACAAAACAAAACCGAAACTGAATGAAACAAAAACCGAATAAAAAATCATTGTATCAATTTTCTCTTCCTCAGGGCCGACAAACTTCAAACCTTTAGTCAACCATTTTTTCCAGTTTGCCTGAGAAATTTCTAGGGATAGGAAGCTTGAAACAAAAACAAGATAAATCAAAACAATAACACATTGTTTTTTGAATTGGTCACCCATTCTTTCGCTCTTCCTCAGGGGCGAGCAATTTCACTTACCTCCAAGCTTCAGAAGTTCCCCGTACGAGCCGCCAAATGCCACAGTCTGGCTGGGCACAAATGCCACAGTCTGGCTGGGCACACAATCACGAGCCACCACACAGCTTGTAGATTCAAACAGCAACTCTTTATTCCCGAACTCACACCAGCCGTCTACAATCACGTTCTGGGGAAATCCACGTTCTCTGCCCAAATCCACCTCCACTGGGCTTCTATCTCCAAAATATACTGTCTGAATCCCGTGAGAACTCAAGGGGAACTCAGGCAGCAGGATACGCCCTATTCCCAGCAGGAATAATCTTAAACCTTAAACCTGGAACCTAAACCGGGAACGCCCTAATCCGCCTTGGTCCTTGAGCAAGGTCACCTACATTCAATGTCACTGCAACATGGGGTACACTGGCAAGGAAATTGTCATACCTACTTGGCTAATGGCTCCCAAAAAATTGTGTATCTATGCACACTTGTCAGATTTGAAAAGAAAAAAAAATCTGAAAATATGTGGAGTGTCAGGATAAACTTCATGCAGTTTAAAATTTCCTTCAAATAGTCCACAAAAACAAAATTTCAGATATCTCCATCAACATTCTCTGTATAAGGTACAAGAAATCTAAGGCAGAGACTGCAATCAAGATCAGGCCCTCTTTCATGCTGTGCCTGCCATTGACTGCATTGTAGCTCTAGAACTTGCCCAGTTGGTTTTCTATTCCTCTGTACTTCTTAATTAATTATGTTCCATTTCAATTACTTCCTTCCAGAGGTCTCAGTATAAAACTGAAATTTAGCAACAGCTCTGGAAATAATTTCCCCAAATAATTGTAATGGCAGAGTGCAATGCACATAGATTATCAATTATCCCAAAGCACAGTCATTTTTGTGACTCTTAAGGATATTACCCTGCTTTTTTATCTATGTGGATTTAGTTTTATTTAAGTTATTGAGAATCTGATAAAAGTGCAAGTATTATATTTTCCAAGGGAATAGCATAATTATTTTCTTTTTATCAAATGATTTCAATATTGACCAAAGACTAGGCAGTACAATTCTACATTTTAAACTTGCATGTGTATTAGTGAAAAGTTTGATTGCATATTCCAATGTGTGTATAAATTTGTATATATATTGGAATAGTGGGCATATCTGTAAAACATACACATTTAGAAGAGCATAATATAGATAATTATAAATAGAATTCTAACACTTTCTCACCACCTCCTTACATGTTTTCTTCTCTTACTCCAGTGAGTTGCCTTGAACCCACTATGCACACACATGGGAAGGTAGCTAATCTCGCAGGAGTCATGAACAGATTCTTTAGCTTAGTAGTTGCAGCAGTATAATTTTTTTTTTTTTGGAAAAGTTGCTGCATTTTGTTTTCTTTTTTATTAACTCTTTACACTGCAAAGGTAAGAAGTCAGAGTGCTTTTGTGAAGAACAGGGAAGGGTGACTCCCAATCCACTTCTCCTTTAGAAGGTTTTCAGAGCAAGTAGAGTAAGAATTGTATTTGGCTCCCCCAAATGCATCCCACACTTCATCACACCATCAAACTTGTGAATATGGACAAGGCATTGAGTTTATCTGGCTCAAATTTTTTAAGTTCACCTGAAACCTAAGCAAAGTAATTACATTCTATACGTTGCACCTTGACATCACTTTGAGATTCTGTCCTCTATTTTCCTGTTTTATTTCTCCAGTGTGTGCTCTGAAGTCTCCAGGATTGTGTCAATCAGATATTTGTCTTAAGCAGTAGTCTTTAAAATCTAGAAGAATTTCTTGGTTTAGTAAAATAAACTAGTCATTTTAAGACTCTTTTTTATTTATATACTACAAGAGTAAAATATAAAACTTTTTTTTTCCAATTCTTAGAGAGATTTTCATTTACATCTAGTCAAACTAGTGGGTCTCATGTGACCATTCTGCTGGGCATGGGTAATTCTATTTCTGGTGCCAGAACTCTTCTACCATCTGACAATATAGGTTTCATTTACCACATGCAAAAGAGGCCTTTTCATTATGTAGCTAGGCTGGGAAACCACACACTCTAACTCAGGGGCAGATTTGAGTATCCCATGATATTGGGTACTCAGGGAAGGAGAGGAAGCCAGAGTCAGAGAAGTTCTTGTTGCAGGTGAGGGAGAGATGCTACACTTGAAAATGTTAGAGGATCCTCTCTTCCAGAAAGAGGCCAGAGAAAAAAAAATTAGTCAGAACCTATGCTGGCACAGAAACTTCTTCTCAAGTGTTCCTCACTCACATGTTTCCCTCTGTTCCCAAGGTATAATGTGCATTTCCAGGTGGGTGATAGATTGGGGCATTTAATGTACAATGATCATCATTTCTGGAGATGCTGGTAATTTTAATACTTCCGAGGAAGCTCCTAATCTGTTACCAGCTCAGGTTCTTATTGTGCTGTGTAGACAGTGGCCACTGGCTACAGGTGGCTATTTACATTTCATTTTCAGTGAATTAAGTTTATATGCAATTAAATATTCAGTTCCTCAGTCCCATTAAGCACATTTTAAGTGCTTGATGTCTAATGTTGCTAGTGGCTACTATAATGGGAAATTGAAATACTAGAACAATTCCTTCATCACTGAAGTTTCTCTTGAACAACTGTTCCAGAAGGTTCTTACCAAGCACTATGTGTTTTCCTGAATTGGTGTTTATACCTAGAAAGCCTGAGGTTCATCATAAGGCATAGACTTCACCTTTTGTTTTTCATTCTGCTTACTCAGCAATATTTCTGTTCAGGAGAAACCATAACTAGCATTTCAAACCTTTATCATGAAATAGTAAAAAATAACCAGGATATTGAATGAATAGCATATAAGTGACATCAAGAGTAAAGTTGAATTGCATCAGCCTTTACACTTTTCTTTTACTGTGAAAAAAAAAAAAAAAAAAAACTTTTATAAGAGACCTTAAGAAAAATACTTGTTTTTTTTTTTTTTTTTTTTTCCGTCATAGGCCTCAGGGAGTTGTGCTTAATTTGGGTTGTTGTGTTAATTCTTTCAATTCCCAAAACTTGACCCTCAAGTGTTGAGAGCCACAGCCAAAGGGGCCCCAGCAAACTTCCCTGCCAGCAAACTTCCAACTGCCAGCTGATGATTGGCTCACAGCGGCCCCAGCAAACTTCTAGCTGCCAACTGATTGGCTCCTTTGCGGTGATGCTCATTGGGCTGTTTCCCCGCCCTTTCAGACCAGGAGCTGCTCATTGGGGGACTTTTTTTGGCTCTGCCCCCGCAACCCAGCCAATCAGCCTTAAGAGCAGGAGGAGTGGGGGAGGTTGAGAGGCTTGTGGGAAGCCAGTGGTGGCAGTTGGGCTCTGAAGGTTTTTCCTGAGGAGCTGTGTGGTTTGGTGTGTGTGTTCTAAAAATAAAGTTCGTTTCTTTTGACAAGTGGCTCTTGAATTGTGCCCAGCCAGACTGCGGCACTCAAGTTCTTTGAGGCAGGGATCCTGACTGCACTTCTGATATCCCCCAGGTGCTCTTCCATAAGGCCTCTCCCCCGAGCTGTGCAGATGTCCTGCCCCCAGGGCTGTGAACTGTACAACCTGGGCAGAGTTCTTGAGCCTTGTCTAGAGCAGTGTTCCAAATGGCTTTTCCATAAGGCACAGCAAGTCCCTCTTGGCTCTCAGCCCAGCCTAAATCTGGGGATAGAAGGCCAGCATTTGAGTCATGGTACAGATTCAAAACAGTGACATAACCATTGTTACATCCATACCATTGATGCAAACATGAATGACAGTTACTAATACACAAATAGCATTTCCTGAAAATTTGTTGTGGTGTTTGGCATAGCTTTTTTCTCTTTTATTTTGTCTTTTGAGACTATCACTAGTGGATGTAACTAAAAGGAAGGCCATTTTCATGATATTTTAATCATTCTGGAAAATTGTTACCACTTGAGCCTGCAGCTGTGTTCTGCCTCCTGCTTCCTCCCAGCAACAAGAACAGTGCCTGTCATGGGGTAGGGACTCAGCAAACCCTTCAGGAAAAAGAGAATAGAAATTCTGGGTTCAGAAAACAACAACAAAATCAGTCCTTTCTCTTCTCCTAGTCTTCCTGTGGTTAACTTATAAAACACAAAATTGCCATTGTCACATTTTAACGTGTGGCATAAAGTATATGCACAGTGTTGGACCACCATCACCAGTGTGCACTACCAGAGCTTTGTCATCATCCTAAGGTGGAACTCTGCCCATCAGCACTGACTTCCCATCTCCCCCTCACCTCAGGCCCTGGTAACACACTTTCCGCTTTCTATTTATGAATTTAACCACTCTAAGTGCTTCATATGAGTGCAGTGGTACAGTTTTGACCTTTTATGACACACAATTTCCCATGGCATAATATTTTCAAGATCTGCATGGTACGAGGTACCCAAATCCCGTTTCTTTCTGTGGCAGAATCATATTCCATTGTATTTATGTGCCACATTGTGTTTATTCATTTATCTGTGGATATCTTCCCTCTTTTACAGCTCTTCAAGTTTATCAATCCTAATGGGACCATGAGCCTACTGCCCAGACTGTTTCTTGGTTTGCCAAAGACCTCTTTGGCTTTGCCATTATGTTCTTTATCACTTTCTTAGCATAGGCTCAGTTGGCGTACCTCTTCTTTGGTGATCTGGTTGATGATCTCAGTACTTTCCAAGAATATATGAAAGTACACATAAAATTAAGAAGAAAAATATAATCAGATAAAATAAAGCAGTCATCCCAAGGACAAAGAAATCTTCACTGTTGCTCTGTGCACATGACAGTGTTAATAATATTCAAGATAAGAGTCACCTTTTCCCAACATCTACTCAGTAATACAAAGGATCCATTCTGAAATGTTGATGCTGTCAAGTAGTGAGATATAGGGGAACAGTCACAGAAAACCAACGTGATTCCAAGACCAAGCACGAGGTAGTGCCCATTGCATAGGAAAGGCTCTGTAAGGCCATTGGTGTATATTTTTGTTCTTGTTGAATATGTTGCCTTACATTTTGAACTTTGAGATATAAATAAAGTAATAAGTATTTCTAATATTCTAGAAGAAATTGAGAAATGCACAGAAATTTTCAGTCTTCTCCCCAAAGTTTCCAAATATATGTGACAAAACAAAACTACAAAAAGAGCCAGTATCAGATTTCTGTTCCATTTACAAAAGGCTTAGTATTGGGAATATGAGAGAAATAACATGGTGATTAAGTTGATAGGACTTGGTGCATAGGGAGACCTAAATCATTGCTGTTTGGTAGAAGTCAATATGGAAATTATTTTTATTAAAACCCAGCACTTATAACATCTAGCTACATTTCCTTCACTTTTTTTGAGTGAGTGTGAGAATATTGGACTTTTGAACAGATGCAATTCTGGCCATCCTTTAAAAAATATTTTCCTTTTTTTTTCTTTTAAGAAATATTGTATTCAGGCCCAGGGTTACCATTGTAGAGATATAGAATTGCTATGTTTTACCCAGATTATGTATTGGATTCTTAGAGCCAATTGCTATGTATGTTATCAAATAATAATTATATTTAATATTAACCAGATGGAAATAACATATAGCATGAAAGCATACTATTATCACAGACTACTTCCATTGCTGATCTAAGCTGCAAGACTTTTTCAAAGCAGTTGACAATTTTGCATTATATGGCATCTGTCCATAGTGATCCCAAAACGTGAAATCATCTTGAAGAAATGTTACGTGAGTTTCTAGACAATTCTCTGTTTCTGTATTGTGGGTATTCTGTTTTGTTCTTATAGCATCACTCAATTCTGTATCATTTTGTTTGATATTAATTTTGTAGAGATTGAGGAAGCTAATCAAGTTTGGGGAGAACTGTGTTTCACTACCATTGTGTTCTTTATGTTCTTCATTCTTTTAATATATATGCTTTTGTTTATAGTGAGATTTAATTTTCATAAATAACCCTCTTCTCTTTTTTTTAAACTTTATTCTTCATTATTTCAAATAAAGATGAGGACATAGAAAATAGTGTTGATTTGGAAAATTTATTTTATATTACATTAATTTGGAATTTTAAGCCTTAACAAAGTAATAATTTACTTTGATATATAATATCAAAGTAAATTATATATATATATATATATATATATATATATATATATATATATATATAAAGTAAATTATTACTTTACTTTGTTATATATATATATCAAAAAATTAGACCAATGCAGATTAATAAAGTTATCTAAGACAGTGCTTTGCCTCAAAATTAGAACATGCTCACTCACATAATTTTTTAACACAGATGTCAACACTTCATAGTTACTTGGTGGCATGACTTTTCATTTCACTCTTTCTTACAAAAGTAGGAACTAAAAAGTAAGCTAGATCCAGGATGACACAGGAAGTGTTTGAGTGAATTATTGCATACCAAGATAAAGATATTATCTTTTAGCTCATTCATATTTAACACTTTATAGATATGTAGAGACTACCTACAAGGAATATGAATATGTTAACTGTAGAACTCAATCAAATGATGATTATAAATTGTTTTAACAATTATTTCTTTAAAAGCTTTTTGAGTCTTTTGATTTGGTACAAATTGACACTTTTAACACTTTTGATCTGAGTTACTTAAGATAGTTTTAAAGGTTTTGTCTTTTCATATCGTGTTAACATTTGTGAATTCACTTAGTCCACTGAAAAGTATTAAATTAAGTCAACTTAACTTAGGCAACTGGGGTTTTTCATCTAACACTAACATTTCATGCTTTCCTTAAGAGTCATCTTAAGAAAACTAAATTATTTCTGTTTTAGTCAGCTTTTTTGAAGCTGCAACTAAAAGTTTATTTGGTGGCTCATGATTTCAGAGGTCTCAGTCCATGGGCAGCCGGCTCATTCTTCAGGGATCCAGGTGAGGCAGAAGAGCATTGCAGAAGAAATGTGGCAGAGGGAGATGGGTCACATGATGATCAGAAGGCAGAGACAAACTCCACTTGCCAGATACTACACACACACACACACACACACATACCCGAAACGCACGCCCGCCATGACCACCTCCTCCAGCTACTCCCTTCCTACATTCAGTTACCACTCAGTCAATCCCTCTCAGGGGATTCATTCACTGATTGGGTTCACCCACATGGAACTGCCCACCAAAGCTGCAACCAAAAGTGGAGATGTACATAGAAGATGTGACAGCACCAACAGCACCCAAATCAGCCCAGCCCTCATACCACACAGATCCAATTATGGCCACTGTAAATCCACCATATGGAAAGCTTGAGGGAGAGGCCAGTTGTAATTTCTAGAAAACACAGTATAGGAGGTTCAGACATTCAGTGGAACTTGCTGGTCCCATTGCTGTTTGTGCTCATGATCACAATTTTTTGTTTCTCTCTTCCACATCCTTTCTAGAACTTTCTAATTGTTGGCCATTACTTCAGCTGTACTCTAAGCTGTTTTCTTGGAACAGATGTCCACACCTTCACTACTGAGGACTCAGAGACTTTATTACAGAGAAACATTGAGTTACTTCTCTGAATTCTCTACTCATTATGTAGAGGGCTAGTAATCCTGCCCTTCATTGTCACAGGGATGACCACTATTATAACACCTTTCTTTGCTGCTGTGACACCACTGTGGAAATCCCAAAGTGACAAAAGGGCAGCTACTTTCAGATTTTTGTGGAACCTTTCCTGTATTGCCATGTGCCCCCGTCTACCTACTCTTCAGGATTACAGATGTGTAATACAGCAGATCCTAAAGGTGCCTAAACCTAAAGCATAAATTCTGCAAATGAGTTCATGGAAATGATGTTGAAAGAGGCTGGTAATTGCTTGGCTTATGGACCTGTTTCCCACTTTTTGGAAACAGAACCTATGGATTTAATGTCAGTTTCTGTAAGCTTACAAAAAGGGTGAGATAGTAAATATTTTTGGTTTTACAAATGATCATGGTCTTTCTTTCAATTACTTTGCTGTCGAAGGGCAAAAACAGCCATAACCAATACAAAAATATAACTCCATGAGGACCTATATCTTAATGCAGTGGTCCCCAAAGACATCAGGGATAATGACTCAGTTATTGCATGTCATCATTTTGCCACCAATTTGCTGACTGGTATGGTCTCCTGGAAGGGCAGGACCATTCTAAAATATTAATTGACCTCAGTCAATCAACCTTGGTGCCAGCCCAGGCTCTTGTGGGATCCATTGACAGCCTCCATCTCTGCCCCCTTGACAGCTCTTTTCTAAAGCCTACTGGAATCAGAAAAGACATCTCAAAAATCAGTATTACTACTTGTCAAAAGGATATAAGTGCAAGGAATTTTAATAAATTTCAAATCTTAGGTGCATGAAGATGACTTCAAAAACAGAGAAAGTGTTATATTTATTATCTCTTTAACACCTTTCCACATTACCCACATTTTCTTCCCTTCTTCCCTCCCTCCCCAGCACACTGAGGAACATTTCATAGCAGCAGTCTTCTTGAAGTCTTGATTGGCATCCAAAGAAGAGTAACTGGAGAATAAATATCAACTGATGTTTCATTTATTCCTGCATAATAGGTCAGTTCCCCTCCTTTATAGATTACTTCTGACATGCAAGGAAATAAGAACAAATTACACAAGTATACATATGTGTTCTTACAGAAATTTCTATTAACTAACATTTTATTTTTTAACCTAAGAAAAATAATATCACACTTTTTAAATGTTCCTCAATTTAGAAGTTTGATAAGATGGTAATTTTTATTTTGTGTTTGTTGACTCAATAAAAAGTATATAAAAAGGAAATTATAATGCAAAGAATAAATAAAATATGGTACAATTAAATGTCTAATAAATCCCAAAGAAGATATTGTTAATTTGAGCTATTTTTTAACCTGGCAGATATATGTTGTGTATAAATATGCATATACACTTCTCTCTGTGTGATGATGTATATATGTAGGTAACTGTAAGCACAGATACAGAAAAATTTTACCAAAAGTAGAAAAAATCATTTGACATTGAAATTTCCATAAAAACTTGGTAAAACAGATATTATTTGATGCATTAATCAAATGTCATATAAAGCAATATTCTTTAAAGTGTAAAGATAAACATCTAAAGTCAGCTCCCTTGACTTCATTGCAGCAACATGGAAAAGCACTCAATGGTGGGTCAATTATATTCCTAGAGAACCAAAGTAACAGGCATCTACATTGGTGAGTCCCTAGATCTTTTCATTCCTGTATTTCCTTCTGCAAGATGGATCTAGACACAATGTGATACCCAAAATTTGATCCCAGAACAATAAATGAACATTAGTATAAAAAAAAAAAGCGGGGGGTAATTTGTAACAATTGTGCAATTTGAGCACAAAGATGTCCCAATGTTAATTTCTGACCTTTGACTGGTGGAGCTTGAAATATAAAAAGTTAAAATTAAATGAATTTTGGCCAAGAGCACATGGGAGATTTCCACACTCTCTTTGCAGCTTTTCTGTAAATATAAGCTATTTAAATATTTAAAAGCTTTTTAAAAATGGAAGAGGGAATTAAGCATGTAGCTTTCCACAAAAAATACAAACATCAGTGATGTTCTGATAATAGCAACAGAGAGGAATATACACAAATCATTTCAAAAGCAACCCATAGAGAGAAGAGGAGGAATCAGTGATTAGGAAGGTGCATGCAGGACTCTCCTGTCAGGTCACATTCTACTTCTTGGCCTGGACTGGTGGCTGCACATGTGTCATCATTTTATGGTAACTCATTGAATTGTATTTTTTTTGTTGTTATTACATTGCCCTTCAATAAAAGAGAAGTTTTAAACACAGTCATAGTGCTGGTAAATAGTTCTCTATTACAGGTAAAGAATGAAATGAGTATTCAGAAATAAATTAAATGTACAAGCATTGAATGGGATCTTGTGTAGGCAAAGATATCCAAGTTATTAAACCACAAGCATAACATTTTCAGAGCTGAGAGAGCATTAGAAATGGCCAAATTCAGCCCTGACAAGTTCTTCATGGAGGCGGCTCTCCAGGTGCTCCTTCAGTGGGAAAGGCAGGACCTGACATTTTTGCTTAGCAAAGCCCTCAGAGATTCTGATGTAGCCAGATTAGTTACCACTGAGATATGCAAGGAGGCAAAGTGAAATTTCAGAGGCAGAATGTCCCAGAAATGGCACAAGAGCCATAACCCCCGACCCTGGCCCTCAACTCCACCTGCAGCCCAAGACCCCAGCTAAGACTCCTGAACTCTTACAATTCCATTAGAGAATATCTGTAAGTTCCACCAATCTAAATTATCTTATTTAAGACATGATTTTTTATCGTCATGGATCTGTTTCACCCTAGAAATAGTATTATGTTTCCAAAGTAATTTAGTTTTATACTTCTAATACAACATTTACACAAGTTATTTATTTAATGGGATCATATTTAATGGTAGAGTCATAGAATATCAAAACCAGAGGGCTACTAGCCTGCCTACTCATTTTGTACATGAGGAAGCTAATGCCAGAGATAAGAGAAACTTGTCATGAGTTTCTAGATATAAATTCTCCTTTTTCTTTTATTTTTTTTAGTTGTAGATGGACACAATACCTTTATTTATTGATTTATTTTTAAAGAGAGAGAGAGAGAGAGAGAGAGAGAGAGAGAGAGAGAATTTTTTAATATTTATTTTTTATTTTTTGCCAGACACAACATCTTTGTTTGTATGTGGTGCTGAGGATCGAACCCGGGCAGCACGCATGCCAGGTGAGCGCACTACCACTTGAGCACATCCCCAGCCCTAAATTCTCCTTTTTCAGGTCAACAAATTAGCCTGGATTTCTTCCCAACACTTATTGTCTGAGGGAGATAAGGTAATATGCACAAAGAAATACATCAGATTTTGGCTTTCGTTTTTGGGTATATAATTCAGTTTGTTGTTGTTTTGTGATCTTTTCTATTGAAGATGATTGTTGCTGATCAGCAGTGTGATGGAACTGAATAGAAGACAATAAAAAAATCATTAACTACTGACAGCCAATCCAGATACTTTTTAAATGTGAAATTAATTCATAGTAAATGGAAGTAAAATTTAAGAATTTCTTTTAAGGTATAACATTCTTAGGTAGGCAATTATGTGAAAGAAAATCATCAGAATGGACAGAGCTATATGATTCATCCACAAGCCCCAAGGTGAGAGATCCATGTCCTGCATTAACAAGAATTCTTCACCAGAACATCTGAAATGAAACAGAAAATATAACTTTATTCCTGGCATCTGTGAAATTTTGGTCAATTTATTTGCTTTTCCTTAAAGAAACCTATGGATTAACAATATCTTCAAAATTATCCCTTTACATACTATAGCTATCAGTCATTGTTACTTGATGCTATGCTAAGGAACTTGCATATAATTTCTTACTTATCCCTAAAATGTTCCAAAGGGATATAGATATCATACTCATTTAAGAGGAAGGGAAGAAGGCTTAATTAACTTAGCCAAGTTTACAATCATATTAAAAACCAAATTTCTAGTGTAAGTAGAAACCAGATTCATTTGTTTCCAAGTATATAATGCTACCCTCTTCAAAAACCAGAAATAGGCCAGGTGCAATGGCACAAATCTGTACTCTCAGCAGCTCCGGAGCTGAGTAAGGAGGATTGGGAGTTCAAAGCCAGCCTCAGCAACTTAGTAAGGCCTCAAGCAACTAAGTGATTCCCTATCTCTAAATAAAGTATAAAATGGGCTGGTCCTGTTGCTCAGTGGTTAGTTGCCTCTGGGTTCAATCCATGGTGCCAAAAAAA
This sequence comes from Marmota monax, assembly GCF_021218885.2. NCBI lineage: Eukaryota > Metazoa > Chordata > Mammalia > Rodentia > Sciuridae > Marmota > Marmota monax. The sequence goes on from NW_026693446.1 coordinate 32,329, forward strand.
AAAAAAAAATAAAAAGCATAAAAAATTATCAACGGCTCTTTCACTGACTCCTGATGGGGACAATGTGCTCACCCATGAGATAGCCATCCTGAAAAAAAAAAAATGGGTAAAAATTCTAAAACCAAAAGGGAGCAAGGGCTTGTAGGCAGAGTCAAGTCTGTCAGTTGTCAGTCTAACACTGTGATGAGCATCACAGATACTCAGCTACAGGATGTTACCTGCAGGTACAGAAAAAAGACTTAGACCTTAAGAACCAGCTGGAGCAGGCCAGGATGGAGCATTCCTGCCACATAGAAAAGTACCTGATACTAAAACACATGATGCAGCTACTGTTGTTGCCTGCTGCCATTTTTGTGCATGTTGGCATTTAGCAGTTCCTAAAATAGCCATGCCCTCTTTCTGCCTAGAGGAGAGATTCCTCCTTCCTCTTGTGAGGATAGCCCTTTGTGAACAGTTAGGCTGTGGTGGCTCCTGCTTATCTGTTCCCCTGTTTCCAACCACTGTGTCCTGCCCAGCAGCCTGATGGTGACTCTGTGTTACAAAGACACCACAGCCAGATCAAACCAAGGTAAAGGGGGCCCAGTAGAGAAAACTCTATTCATAGAGGTTTCACCTGTCAGTAATTGAAAATAGGAACTTGTCTGATTATTACAAATTATTCTATGTTATTTGAACATTCAAAAGGGATTCAGGACATCAGCATTCTCTTTTCTCTCATTAATAGGCACCTGGCCTATTAGCAGCAATAATAGAAAAGTAAAATATTAAAATATAAAACAAAGTCTTTTAATTTTTTAAACCCCTGCATTTCTGTTTTAAGGACATGATGCAGAAATAATATTTACTTCTCAATTGGCTGAAATATGTGTTTCTTTCATTGAAAAACATAGCCACTGTGAGAGAATATTCCATTTCAGAACACATACACACACACAAATACACACACACACATGCGCACACACACATGCACTACATGGCCTTGGATTTTATGTGTCTTCCAATGGCCTGAGCAAAAGGAAGGGCCAAAATCTTGGGGGACAATGTTCACTTTATGTATACTATGGCAGCCCTGAAACTTCTTACTAACATGAGCTCAGCTGACATGTAGCACAGAACCCATACACTGAGAGATTAAAACCTTTGCTAAACTGTCAGAACAACCCATTTTCAACTTAAATGGTCTGAAAATTGAGAACTCAAAATTACTCAAAACTCAACTGTAAATTAAAAAGTCAACATGATCATTTGAAAGGGCCCAAACATTTCTCCACAATAAGTACAATTTTCACTGTAGCAGAATATAGCATGTTCATATTGATTAGTGCACAATGACTCAATTTATGAGGGAGAAAATATAGGCTCAGAATGTTTGTTGACCTTGAAAGTTTTCATACCAGCTATAAGCCCAGGGAACTTGCTGTATCTCATTACAGTATTATGTAAACACCTGATGACACTGGACACAAACTCACATTACATAGTCAGGACACTTATTGCTGGTTGTTGTATTGAGTTCTGGACAGAAGTTTCCTCCCAAAAACTCATTATGCTGCAAAGCCTATGTGACACAAAGAATAAGACATGATGATTTTAAATTTCAAAAACTTTCCAAAGAATTATCACAATGGAATCCTCAAGCTTAATCTTTACTAGTCTTTTTTATTTCTTCTTTTAAGTTATATATGACAGTAGAATGCATTTTGATATATTATAAATACATGGAGTATAACTTATTCTAATTAGCATCCTATTCTTGTGGTTGTACATGATGCAGAGTTACACTGGTCATGTACTCAAATACAAGGCTAGGGAAGTTATGTCCAATTAATTCTATTGTCCTTTCTATCCCATCTCCCTCTCTTCTCTTAGCTTCCCTTTGTCTAATACAATGGACTACTATTCTTCCCCTCCCCACTCTCCCTTGTGGGTTAGCATCCATATATCAGACAGAACATTCAGCTTTTGGTTTTGGGGGATTGGCTTATTGAGCTAAACATGATATTTAAAAGACAAACCAAGCTTCATATTCACAGTCTGTCATGGCAAAGTGATTAAAGTTATGAATCAAGAGGTCCAGAGTTGGGACGATATTTTCAATTAACCAAGAAGAAAGACCTCTTGTTACATGACCCCATAGCCCCTTCCATCTTCTCTCTCTGTGACCTCTACAGCTTTATAAGTAAAATGATACATTGTTGATCATTGAAAACTGAAGACTTATTTTAATGACACTTCTTCTTTTCAATAAAAACACTTACAATGAATGATAGGTGGTAGAATCTTGGTTACACTGTATTAAGACACTGTTTTCTTTGGAGTTGGTTAGCTTGCTAGAGCCAATAGGGCTGAGTGTTATATAACTTTTGTTCCTCTTATAATTTCCCTTTCAACATGATCTACAATTCTAGTCTCCCATCTTCTCATTTCCTTATTGAATTCAAACAATGTATCACATCATTATTTCTGCTTTACTATGAGATTTATTCTCCCCACCCTTCCTCACCCTCAAACAACAGGATGATAGAAAGAAACCACAGATGATGCCCTGAACTTGTGCTAATGAAGGCTATTAGGAAATCCTCATTCACTGCTCCTGAAAGGACATTCCTGGGTGGGAGGTGTCCACAGGTCATAGCAGGGAAGGGTGGGTTTTATTTTCACTGTTCCCATCTTGGAGAAACACTCACAGGTGTAGATAAGGACAGCTTACCATAAAGCCATAATATGGAATGCTGAAGTACTGAAGCCAGGGGAACTGAGATCTTCTGGTTCCAAAATACAAAGACACACCTGAAGGAATCTACACAGAAAAAAAATGAATTAGAAGAGTCCAGAGATTTCAGGAAAATTGTTCAGAAGATGCCTTTTGAGATCTCTAGAAACTTCTCCACATTACTGCTGGGAAGAACTCTTGAAATCCTTTGCACTTATTCTAAACATTAACCTTCCTTTACATGTGTAAACCTCTGCCTGGCAAAGGATGTTCATGGTTTTAAGTTAATAAAAATATACTATCATCTATATTATATATTCCATTTATTTGAAAGATCCTTATTGTCAATACTTTGTCCTTAACTTCCTCTGTACCAGTACACAATGGAAGATTAAGAAGTATACTTTTCTCTTGGTATGCAAGGGAGATCAACTCCAGGACACATGCATACAGATACCCAAATCTGCAGATACTCAAGGCCCTTTATTTCACAATTACATAGTATTTGTGTGTAATCCCAAGTAAATCCTTCATATTTAAATGTATGTATGTATATGTATATATATATATATATATCTATATATATATCTATCTATATATATATATATATATATCTCCTTTGATTTTAAATTAGCTCCATATTTCTTATAATACCTAGTAGCATAGAAATGCTATGTATGTATTTCATACCATAGATATATAACTTATACACACTAAATAGTTTAGAGAATAATGAATAAAAAAGAAAAATTGTGCAGACACAGTACTTGTTTTGTAAGTTTTGTTTGTAGTCAATTGCATCTTATAATCCATAAAGTATGTATTTGAAGGGCTGACTGTACTCACTATTCTAATTATATCTCTACCATGTGTTCCCTCTAAAAATCTTAGAAATCTACAAACATATACAAAACATTCCTGAGCAACACATATCCCTCTCTACTTCCACACATCAACAAGTGTTGTTATTTACAAAGTTTGCATGTTGTATCCATGATGTTAATAATAATTTGGGCTTCAGAATTGCAGGTTTCAGGTTACCCAAAGCCTAGAACTGATAAACAGCAGAATGCAGTGTAGTACAGCAGAATACATAGTGAATCTCTTCATTTAAAGCTATGAAAAAGCAGCATTGTAATGCTGACTCAGGAAGGAATGCTGGAGATGAACTAGAGGGACTGCTAAGGAATCCACATAATACTTGTCCTAACTTGTACAGGGTATGTTGGGATATGCATAGCAATGATAGTGTTGGTGTACCTGCATATATCAGAATTGACTTAACAAGTGCCTGATACATAACATGGCAATCCTGAGTGAAATGCAATTTCATGACTAGCTTTTAAAATTCTACATGGAAACCTTTAAATAAAAAAAATCAATCAAGTATCAAATAAAACAAAACATCTTATTTTATTGAAGTACATTTTTGTTACAGTACATGATATAAAAACAAGACATCACTTTTTTAATGATATTCATATTCATCTCCAAATTCAGAAACAGAAGAACTCAACTTTGGCAATAGTATGTGCTAAGCTATGCTGGAATGGTTAAACCCAAATGAACCCCAATATTATGGATAACTATAACTCAATAATAAACAATTCTTAATAAGAATATGTGCTCCATAAATGTCATTGAAAGACATCTTTTCCTTCTGTAGGTTGAGCATGTCTGCATCACTGACATAGTAGTGGAGGGAATGTGATAATTTGTTCAGTTTATCTGTTGAGTCATCTAAGTGAGGTCAAGATTTAGGAGCATGATAGATTAAGCAACTTTTTTAAAAAGCATAAAACAGAAATATATTAATGTAAGAGATTCTCAGTAACCCACACAACAGGTGACCTAATACTATGGACTTTAGAATTTTCCAATAAATTTTAAAATGTTTTCAAAATGCAAGAGGCATCTGGCTAGACCCCCCTAATACACTTCCCTGGGAGCTTGACTTTCACATTGGGGAGTAGTGAATCCAACCAAACCACCTCTGCTGCTTACACAGCTGGCAGTTCTCTAACACCAGCATGAAAGGCAGGCAGAGAGCTATGTTTTTTTGTGAGGGAATCGGCCAATTTTTCTGGGTTTTGAAGTCCCAACCTATGAAGGTTTTATATGTCACCAAGAAGTCCCTTTTAAAAGCTCATTAGTAAGTACATGGGGCCAAAGTTAAGTAACTACATTAGAAACTGGCAAAAAAGACTGGATAAGAGGAAGAAGAAAAGTTGCACATTCTCTAATGTAAACTGTATTTCAATATATAACCTCCTTGAAGCATCAGAGACCCACCCACACAATCCTCAAAGCTGGTTTTACATGACAGAAGGTGAAGGGACAAACAAGGGGAAAAATTCTGTCCCAGAGAAGTACAGTTCACACTCACCAGCATAAATGTAAAATAGGTGTCCACAACATTTCCTTGTATAGAGACTTTGCTATAACCTGCTGCTAGAGCCAGGGTCATGGAAATGGATGAAAAACCAAAGATAAGGAGGGTAAAGGTCATGACAAAGAAAGTCTCCACCCGTGGCTTTGATCCTTAAAGAAAAGAAGGCATGAGTCCAGCTGGTGCAGCTCCCTGTGTACTTGTAAATATTTATTGTGCAAATATCAGGATAATATTAAGCAAACAGTAAGAGAACAAAAATAATCATCCTCTGTCCTAACACCCTGGGTCACCAATTTCATTATTTCCCTCCATATAACTAGGAGTGGGTATCACTAAGTCCTCATAGACAAATTGCCACATGGCTCTGTGATTGCGAATAGGGCTGTTAAGTTTCTTATAGTAGTTTATAATTATCATGAGCTAATGCTTTGTGTCATATGATCTGAAGATTTGGGAACAGCTGCAAAAACACTGATAGGAGTTCAGGTCTCCAGATTCCATGAATAATTCTTATCACATACATATATTTCTAAAATGGAAAATTTAAGCTCTATCAATGATTCAAACTCTATAGTGGGTTGTTAAAGAAACTTTTGGTTTGTGTGAATGTACGTGTTTATGTGTGTGTTTGTGTGTGTGTATCAGTGAAAATTATGGAAACGATAACTCAAAGAGTCTGGGGTAAACCCAGAGTATAATTCACAAATGATATTGTCTACTTCATCAAACAAGTAATTTTATTAAATCAATAAACCCCAAAGTCATCATCTTTATCTAATTAGAAAAGTAAACAGGAAGAGAATATAAGTGTATAATGATTTCTTATCTCTATATGTCTCTACAGATATTAGAGGTATCTAACATCTTCCTATTGATATTTTATCTCTATATTGAAATATATACAGAGAGAGAAAAAAAACGTAGAAAAAGGCAATAAATATCCTGGCTCCTCTAACACAGTTTCAAATAATTTTATAAATTTGGACCATATTTGTGTAAAACACACAGAATATGTATAGTTTTATAAGTGGGGATAAGTAAATTACCATTTTATAAGAAGTTTTAATAGTTCAGTTGGGAAAAGTCTAGAAAAGAGTGTCCACATTAACCAGCTATTTGTAGAATACCCAATAGACACATGCTTTCTCCCTTATAAATTGCTTTGCCATTTGGGGAACAAAATACATGTTTGCAAACAGAAATTAACTTCTCCACATATCCAAAAGTAAAGACACATTCTCTTTGTCTTGTTACTTACCGGCCATGAAGTATAGTGTATAAATAAATATAAAACTTGTCAATATCATCTCGAGTAGTAAATCAAGCAAAAGACTTCCAAAGAAATAAGATGACACTCTGTAATACCCACTGATGGACTCATGTCTATAGAATAAAAACATACACCACACAGTCCAGGTTAGTTTAAAAAGGCACAGCCCAGATAAGATGCTGTTCAGACTCCTGCTGCCACCAGGTCTAATCCTGCAGCTGCCCACAAGCTCTGTGCTCATCCCCCCATGTCCTTCCCCATCGCAGGTGCAGCCTTTCTGGGACATCAGCCCCATGCTGTGAACCTCTCTCATGACAGCACCCTTCCTGCTTTCATCCCCAATGACCCCACATCACCCCTCCAAGAACACAGTCTGCATTTCCTCACTCTCCTCAGAGCCTCTGCTTTTCCTCTGAGGCTAGCTCACTGGAAAGGGCTAATCTCAGTGGTAAAAGAGGCTTGGTAAAAGAGGCTTTTCTGGCTTGGCTTGGCACTCGGTGCATGCCTGTAATCCCAGAGGCCCTCAAGGCTGAGACAGGAGGATTGCAAGTTTAAAGCCACCCTCAGCAAAAGAGAGGTGCTAAGCAACTCAGTGAGACTCTGTCTCTAAATAAAACACAAAATAGGCATGGGGAGGTGGCTCAGTGATCAAAAGCCTTTCAATTCAATCCCCAGTACCCCTTCCCTCCAAAAAAGAAGCTTTTCTTCTTCCCACCAGTGAATATGAAGGTGAACTTGTTATACTCATGACAAAGAGAGTCTCCATCCATAGCTTTGATCCTTAAAGAAAAGAAGGGATGAGTACAGCTGGTGTAGCTCCCTGTGTACTTGTGAATATTAATTGTGCCAATATCAGTATAATATTAAGCAAACAGTAAGAGAACAAAAAATCATCTCTATCCAACATAGATGAAGATCCCAAAACCTTTTTTTCAAATCTATTCTTATGTTGAAGCAAGAAAATGATCATGCCTTTCAACAAGATACCCTTGTCAGATACCAAACCTTAATCTTTGCTATTCCTAATGCCTCTCTTTCCAAATTCCAAACTCTTTCACCACTAGAAATGAATTCCTTCCCTCTTCGGTGATCCCACTCTTGGGCATGTAGGCATGGGCAAATCTCCTCCATCTTTGAAAACTACAATGAACAAAACCATCCTGCTCTTTCCTGTAAGGCTGCCCTCTGGCTCTCTCCATTCTTTGATCCACTCAGGGCTGCGCTTGGCTACATACTTTGTAAACTTCATATCCCATCTCCAATTTGATACTTAACACTTAAATATCTACCAAAGCTCCTGAATTTTCCTTAAGAGGGGCTTTATGACCTATTACTTTCTCAAAACCAAAGACAATTCTCAACCCTTTTATTCCTCACTTTCTCTGCAAAATTGGGACTTGCTGACCACACCCAAACCTTGATATTTTTTCCCTTAGTAGCAGACCTCATATGCTCTTGGTTTTCCACTCCATTGAAGACTGCTTTTCTCAAATAATATTGGTAAACTATATATACTTCAAAAGCTTGTGTTGTACAAGATAAATAGACACAATTTAAATATGACAATTTTAAACATAAGATATGGGAAAGAAATGAGAGGAAAATAAATTTGCCAGTTATCCCCATTATGAAATCCTTGGCCCAATTCTGGATGTGACCAGTTTGCCCACCAGGCTGCAATGCCCCTTCCCTGAACAGAGTCCAACTCACACAAACCGCTTCTTCTGGATCATGAAGAGATCCACTGCCAATGTTCTTCTGCGACACAGGTAGACCATCAGGAAGAAAAGCATCAGTGCTCTGTCAAGAGAAAATGGGAATAAAAGCAGCTCAGTCAAATCAGAGCTCTTAGGTTGGTTTCGTCCCTCAGAACTCCTTCCAAAATTAATGTAAAATCAAAGACATTTTTTTTTAAAAGTGGAACTTTTCCATTTAAACAGATAGGAAAGCATCATCCCATCAGGGCTCTCCCTGAGTGTCCTCAGTGATGCCCTGGTTACTCCACACTATAGTACATATTGAAATTTCTGTGTGGACTGCTGTGCACTGACTTGTATTCACTAAAATTCATATGATAAAGAAATAACCTCCAATGCAATAGTACTGGGAGGTACATATTTAAATTTTATTTATTTATTTATTTATTTTGAAAGAAATGACAGTAGAATGCATTACAATTCATATTACACATATAGACCACAATTTTTCATACCTCTGGTTGTATATAAAATATGTTCACACCAATCCGTATCTTCATACATGTACTTTGGATAATGATGTCCATCACATTCACCATCATTTCTAACCCTATGTCCCCTCCCTTCTCCTCCCATCCCTCTGCCCTATCTAGAGTTCATCTATTCCTCCCATTCTCCCATCCCTACCCCACTATGAGTCAGTTACCTTATGTCAGAGAAAACATTTGGCACTTGTTTTTTTGAGATTGGTAACTTAAGTAATGAGGTTTAGGCAAGGTCATGATAGTGGAGCCCCCATGATGGGACCAGTGTCCTGGTAAGAGCAAGAAACCCCAGAAACTCTATGCCATGAGAGATGCAGGGTGACGGCGCCATCTATAGGCACAGCAGGACCCTCCCAGGAGCCTACTGCTGGAAGGGAGCTCTGAACCCAAACTCCCAGACTCTACAACTGAAACAAAAAAGTTTTGTCCTGTAAGTCCCCGAGTCTGGTGCATTGCTATGACAGCCTGTGCTAACACTTAGGTTATAAAATACTTTCACCTTGAATTTAACTCACAAAAATCCCGAGTATCATTCCTAATGTATGAAGAGAAACTTTAAGTTAAATAGAGCTCCAAAGGGTTAAGGTATTCAATTCAATTTGGTTTTGAAGTAAAGTAACAAAAGAGTAAAGGCATGTGGAAAGAAAATGCCAGAACTACACAAGACCACCAGAAAGCCTGGACACCATCCTTGATTTGGAACAACCACCTTCCTATGGGGTTTCCAAAGTGATAAAAAAAAAATCAAACTGATGTTTATTCATAATAAAAATCAATTTGATCACCAGTGTGAAGACTATTAATATGTATATCAGTAAAATAATTGAGGGTTAGCAAGAAAAGTGTTCGGCTAGTTTATATTTCAAGTGAAATAAGGATTTCATGGGAGTTTGCCAACATCCTTAAAACATGGGCTTCCCTGTCTAATCAGACACAAAATTGATATTACTATAAACATGTAAAGAAAGGATATATGTACATCATTTTAATTACTTAAAAACAAGAGAAAGTTTTCAAATGTAAACACAAGTGAACAATTCCAATTACCTTAAAGAGTTTATAGAAAACTTTTTATTCATGCACATGAGAAGGTTTATTTGAAACCTATACATCATCATGCTTTCCCAGCATATATCCATGTTATAAAACCAGCTATCCTCCCTACAAGCAGTAAGTACACTTTACTTCATTCAGATGTGGGTGTGAATGTGTACTTTCAATTTAAATAAACACTCTACATCACCTCAAATCACCCACTTAAGTCCATCCTTTTCCACAACAGCCTCTCATCAACAGAAAAATATGGTGCAGCCTGGCTTCTCTAGACAGATATTTATCACACCTAAGAAATAAAGAACTAAGAGGGCAGGCTGTTCTAAATAGGAAAGTTCATCAATAATTAAAAAGAATGGAAGAGACAAACAGCCAAATAAGTTTTAGTACCTAGTAAACCTAATATCAAGCTAAAGGTCCATGGGGAAACAATGGAATAGAAGAAAAATTCAATTAAATTTTTTTCTCACATTTAACAATACAGTAATATTCATAATTCTGAAAAAGGAAACAGTAAAATCCCTTCTAAGACAGAAGATGATTTACTTCATAATAAACAGGTTTTTATTATGAAAAATGTTTAATGCACTCAATGCTTTTTAAGGGGGCAATTCAGGTGCCATGTATAAATACACATCAGATTTATTTTTTTTTATAAATTGACAAACTATACTCAAACATTTGTGGGGCACAAAGTGAAGTTATCCTTCAAGAATTCAATGCTAGTTGGGTATGGTAGCTTATACCTGTATTCTCAGGCACTCAGGAGGCTGCATCAGGAGGATCACAAGTTCAAGGCCAACCTCAGCTATTTAGGGAGGCCCAAATCAACTTAATGAGACTCTGTCTCAAAAAATGAAAAGGACTGAGTAAAAAACGTCCCTAGAGAGTAAAATGTCAAAGAATAATAAAATGAGTCTATTATGTATATCCATTGCTTTTAAAGTTCATATACTTTAATTTTTATCATTTTTATGGTGAGAACATTTGGAGTTTATGCTCAGCAATTTTGAATTCTACACTATTATGTACTGCATTCACCACCCTGTTCAATGTATCTCAATAGAAAGAAGATCCTATTCTTCCTGCCTTCCTGAGATTTGTACCTTTGACCTTCACATACACCATTCTGGCATACACCATTCTACTCTGTCTTTAAAAGACTAAAAGTGTCAGAATTTACATATAAGCAAGAACATGTGGCTTTTGTCTTTCTCAGTCTGGATCCTTTACTTAGCATAATGTTCTCAATTTCGTCTATGGTGTCACAAATGGTAAAATTCCTTTTCCTGTGGCTGAACAGCATTCCCTGGGGCATTAACCCATTTTCCTTATCTGTTTGTTAGCTGACAGACACTTAGATTGATGTCCAAATTGACTGTTGTGCACAGGGCTACAATGAACACAGGAGCACAGATCCCTCTTCAACTAATTGACTTCAAATATTTTGTGTGAACACCCTGAAGTGGGATTAATAGATCCAAATTTTTTTAAAAAACCCATCATTTTCCTAATTTGTTTAGCTGTCAAAACAACACATTAAGGCTATAAAGTCAAAGTGGCTCACGCTCTACACAGGATTCAAACCCAGTTCCTCAGTTACATAGGTAAGAGGAATTGCTAAGACACCACTTGATTCCAAGAACAGTCCTAAACCACTGGCCTTCACAGCAATGTCAAATGAAGGATGGATATTCCTGTCCAAAGAAAGTTCTAATGCCCTGGTTCCGGAGAAGAAGCTGGGACTTCATTTTCTTACCCAAACAATCATCACTAATCACCTGATCATCCAAAGCAGAGGTAGATGAACCACATACACAGAGGCTACTCTCACATAGTCCAAATATTCTAAAAAAAGTAGGTAATGATAGTCAAAAATGCAAATTAAAATAACATTAGTGTCCAATTTCTCCAGAAAACATCTGAAGAAATGACTACACTCATGTATTTCTCTGAAATTTTTGACCAAAAGCTGTGGTGGTCAGCTTTTCACTTCTTTCAAACTGCAGTTGATGACAGATTCCTCAACAGTCTTCTTGCTGCACAGTATACATCTTTCATGGCCTCAAAACCCTGTGATTCTGCTGAGCTTTGTTAAGAAATAGCATGTACACAGGACACAGACACTAACAGTTGTAAAAAAAAAAATCAGAGATCTCTTCCTGAAGAAGGTAAAAAAGTGACTTAACTCTGGAAAACAGCTGGAATAGTCATCTTTTTGTAAGAAAACACCATCTACTTCAACAAAAAGGAAAATTCACTTTAATAAATAACTTTAAATAAAGAATTTTTATGGTTATTTTTCATTCAAAAACAATTTGCCTGTATCCAGAGTTCACTTCAGGCTTTTGGTATGCATCTTGCTGCTCAAACACAGGAGGCTTTTTTAAAAACTGACATGTCTTCCTTTTCTTTTCCTTAGTCTTTTCCTTTCCTCCTTCCCTACCTGTGGGGATCAAGATTAACACTGTTTCTCCCCCAGGATGGTTGTCATGTCCTTCAATTCTTGGGTTCAATTCCCAGTACAAAAATAAAAACAAAACAAACAACAAACAAACACCATCTCATTATTTGGATCAGGATCAGCATCTGGGACAAAGACCAAGCTCCACAGTTCTCAACAGTAAAATGGGGATGAGACCACCCACTTCTCTGGCCCTTGGGAGTTAACATTAGCCATAGCTGTCAAGCATGAAGCTCAGTGCCTAGTGAGAAGTGCTTCTGTATACATGAATTGTGATGAGAACCATGAATTCTGGAATGTTGAGAATCTATGTTTAGAACATGAGCCAGCTGTTTAAAATGACACCTAGGAATAAGAGTTTTAAGGGCACATTATGACTGAAACTAGAAAGGAGCATGACACTAATGTAAGTGCTTTCCATACAGAGTTAGGAACAACTGATTCCCATCCATACATCTTATACTCCCAAGTCATGCAAACACCAAAATTGAGGAAACTCACAAACCACCAAAGAAAACAGAGCAAAAGTATATTTCAAAATCAAAAACATCTCAGCATAAAAGGCATTATGAACTGAGTGCAAAAAAACCCCACAAAATGGAATAAAATATTTGTAAATCATATATCTGAAAATGAATGAATAACCCATAACTATAAAGAATTCCAATCATCATCAACAACAAAACACCCCAAAACCAAAGAATGCAACTTAAAAATTGGCAAAATACTAAAAACAAACATCTCTCCAAAGATCATGTGGATCTCTGTTATTTGAAAACAAAGTAAGCTTTTGTGAGAATGAGAAGATATTGTAACTTTATGTGTTGCTGTTAAGAATGTAAAATGCAGTAGGAGAGGCTTTGGCAGGTATTCAAAAAATTACCACATAACCCAGCAATTCCACTGCTGGGTATCGCCCCAAATGACTGTTGAAAGAAAGATTCAGACAAGTGTGTGCCCCCCATAGCAACATGACTACAATAGCTCAAAGGTGTTAGCAACCCTGATTTTCAGCAATGGATGAGTGGATAAATAAAATGTACTTTCTACACATATATTATTTGGCTTTTAAAAAAGAATATATCCCATGCTACAACTTGAAGAAACTTAACAAGTTTATGCTGAGGAAAATAAGGCAGTCATGAAAAGACAAGTATTGTATGACTTCACATTGATAAGTTTCCTAGAATGGCCACATTCAGAGACAGAAAGTTGCAGATGGTTGCAGAGGTGGCAATGATGAGTATGGGTAGTTACTCTAAGGTGGGTTGAAGATTGCACCTGAGAAGATAAAGAAATGGTCGGCAGTTGGATGGTGTTGTCAGGTGACAACATAAATGGACGTTTTGGCACTAAACTGTGCACTTCAAAATGGTTAGGATATGTCCATGATGTGTAATTTACACACATACATACATATGTGAAACTGAAAATTAACTCTTCCATTCCCATTTCAATACACTATCTGATCCTACCCCATAATAAAACAGCAATGTTTACCCTGTATTGGCATAAATTCAAATTCTGAATGGATTTTCATTAGTTTCATCAAAGTAAGAGCATTTTCACAAAATTGAGGTTCAAATTTACTTACCTATTTCGGATTTCTGTACAATTATCTCTCAGCAAAAGGATAATGGTGCCTGTAACCAGTCCCAAAACCAATGTGACAATTATCTTTTCAAAGAGAAAAATGAAAATTAGAAAGAAAAATTTCAATTACAGGTAAAACTTTTTATTACCTAGTCAAATATCTCCACTGAAATACACACTTTAAATGGATTGGCAAGAGTAACTGGGGAATTATCAGACAGTGGTTATTATTAGAACATTTTCTAAATTAAATTGAGAATGTCAGGATTCTGTGTTTTGGGTACTGAGAGGACAAGAGAGCAGATGACCTGATGAGATAAGAATCTTCCCAGTGTCTACCAATCTCTGTCCACAAATACCATACAGGGTTGCTGTGTGAGGAAGGCATATGAGGGAGATGTTTTGGGAACAAAATAAGAATGCTGACTTAAACTGAATTTTCAACTTTCATGCCAGTGAATGTGCACAGCTTTAAACTTCAAGAGATTCAAATTAAAACAAGATGACTTCACTCTAATTGTGAGAAATAAAGGAAATTTCAGGGCTGTGGATGTAGCTAAGCAATAGACTGCTTGCCTACCATGTGCCAGACCTGGGGTTTGATCCCCATCACTGCAAAGTACAGAAATACATAAAATTGTAATGCCACATCCAAATTCTAAAAATGGAATTTTGAATGATAAGGAAGAAGTGGACTGCACCTAGCTAACATGTGGGGAATCCCCACCTGCACAGGAAAAGTGCATTGTCACTGTCACCAAAGTATTTGGCCAGATGGGGTTACCCAAATCCTTCCATTACCATCTCCACTCATATTTCTTGTCTTTCATTCCCAGCCAATGAGCCTTACAGATAACTTGACACACCTGAGTTGCCAATCTTTGCCTTTCCCACCCATCATCACCTACTCAGTCTATATATCTCCCAGAGAAAATGGAACAATGTTACATTTCCTCTTAGAATAAAAACTTTCTTAATGGTGCTTCAGTTAGCAAAAGATCAGGGTTACATTAGAACATATTTTATGTAAGGAATTCTTACAATTATATGTGAGCTAAACATAATAATATAGGAGATAGGAATGTAAAGAAAACTAAATACCTACCAGTAATCTTGCAATAATCAAAGCTTAAAAAAAATCTCAATATTACAACAGTATCAAGCCATGAACTAATTGGTAATGGATACTTGGCAAATATGCAGGCAACATGCAAAGAAAAGAACAGTGAATTGTAAAGAATAATTTGTGAATACCAGACTCTGGAAAGAAGATTAGTGAAATGTTTCACCTATGAAATGTCCTTTGCTAATAATACAGAAATTTGGGGTGGGGGTAGGAATCCATTCCCCTGCTATATCCCCCAAGACCCTCAGAATCTGTTCATTATTACAACTAATCAAGTTTCCAAAATCTATGCTAATGGCTCTACCAACATGCAGCATGCACATCTATGCAAGAGTCTATGTTTTCCCATTGTATAACTGTCAAGATATTCAGACTTCAAATTAGACACTCTGCATCCTTCATTTCTCTTGCATCCACACTTCATTTCTTTCACTGACTGAATATTATCATTTGGATATTCCTTAGTGATTTTTGCCAATTTTCAAATATATTGACAAAATGATGAATCCATGATCATTCGATGCTTTTAAGAAGTTCACATGTATTGTATCTTCTTGCATGAAGAAAAACAAAGCCATTGAGTAAACTGAACATTTAACAACAGAGTAGATGAGCCTAACTATGAGCTTTTTGTATATGTACAAATGGTCTCTGTTCAAAACAGATCAAGATGAGAAATTCTTCAACTATGTCATTCTCCCTTTTTCCAGAAGTATTTAAACAACACATCTCAAGGTATGGATTGATGGATATTTGTAGCTTTCTCTAAAAAAATTAAAAATTGAATGCATAATATTTAGCAAGAAGAGTGAAGCCAGTGGTATTATTATTCCAGACCTTAAACTATACTACAGAACAATAGTAACAAAAACAGCATGGTATTGGCACCAAAACAGACAGGTAAACCAATGGTACAGAATAGAGGACACAGAGACAAA
Source organism: Marmota monax (assembly GCF_021218885.2). Lineage (NCBI taxonomy): Eukaryota > Metazoa > Chordata > Mammalia > Rodentia > Sciuridae > Marmota > Marmota monax. Next base: position 48,120 of record NW_026693446.1, read on the forward strand.
CCCACATAATTATAGCTATCTCATATTAGACAAAGGTGCCAAAAACATATATTGGAGAAAAGATAGCCTCTTCAACAAATGGTGCTGGGAAAACTGGAACTCCACATGTAACACAATGAAATTAAACCCCTATCTCTCACCATGCACAAAACTCAACTCAAAGTGGATCAAGGACCTAGGAATTAAACCAGAGACCTTGTGTCTATTGGAAGAAAAACCAGGTGATATCTTCATTATGTTGTATTAGGCCCCATCTTTCTTAATAAGACTCCTATAGCACAAGAATTAAAACCACGAATCAATAATTGGGATGGATTCAAGCTAAAAAGCTTCTTCTCAGCAAAAGAAACAATCAGTGAGGTGAATAGAGAGCCTACAGAATTGGAGCAAATCTTTACTACAAGCCCATCAGATAGAACACTAACTCTAGGATATATAAAGCACTCAAAAACCTTAACACCAAAAAAAATAAATAATCCAATCAATAAATGAGCCACGTACCTGAACAGACACTTCTCAAAAGAGGATATACAATCATCAACAAATATATGAAAAAATATTCATCATCACTAGCAATTAGAAAAATGCAAATCAAAACTACTCTAAGATTTTCACTCACTCCAGTCGGAATGGCACCTATTAAGAATACAAACAACGGTAAGTCTTGGTGAGGATGTGGGGAAAAAGGCACACTCATACATTGGGACGGCAAATTTATGCAGCCAATATGGAAAGCAGTATAGAGAGTCCTTGGAAAACTTGGAATGGAACCACCATTTGACCCAGCTGTTCCACTCTTCCGTTTATACCCAAAGGACCTAGAAACAGCATACTACAGGGACATAGCCACATCAATGTTTATAGCACCACAATTCATAATAGCTAAATTGTGGAGCCAACCCAGATGCCCTTCAGTAGATGAATGGATAGGGAAACTTTGGTATATATACACAGTGGAACATTATTCAGCACTAAAAGAGAATAAAATCATGGCATTTGCAGGTAAATGGATGGAGTCAGAGAATATAATGCTAAGTGAAGTAAGCCAATCCCCAAAACCCAAAAGTTGAATGTATCCTTTGATATGAGGATGCTGTCTCATAATGGCAATGGCGCTCAGAGCATGGGAGGAATGGAGGAACTTTAGATAGGGGAAAGGGGCAGGGGAGGAAGGGAGGGGGTTTATGGGTAGGGAAGATGGTGGAATGAGTTAGACATCATTACCCTAAGTACATGTATGAAGACACAAATGGTGTGAAAATATTTGGGTACAACCAGAGACTTTAAAAATTGTGTTCTATATGTGTAATATGAAATGAATTGCACTCTGGTATCATATATAACAAATTGGAATAAATAAATAATTTAATTAAAAAATTGAATGCATAGTCAAATATTTAGTATGCAAGTATAGACAATGAATCTCAGAGAGATTAAGGAGAATGTTGTCAAAGTAGACTTAAATGAACAATAAACCTTTTTAAAAAAATAATCCATTCATTCCTATACCTTCCCAACATATCTGGTTAAATGTCAAGTCTGAATCATGTCAACAAATAACTAGTTTACAACGAAATACAAAAAATCAGGCAATAAATTAAGGAATGTCACCAGGAAAGCATTGTTTTGATTTGAATTTTTCTAGTTGCTAGCGATAATGAATATTTTTTTCATATATTTGTTGATTGATTGTATATCTTCTACATTTAAATAACTCCATTTCACAAAACTTACAAAAATAAAAATCATACAAGCTTAAGGACTCAATGTCAGAGCCAGGCATGGTGGCACATGCCTGTACTCCTGGTGAATTGAGAGGCTAAGACAGGAGGATGGCAAATTTAAAGCCAGCCTCAGAAATTTACCAAGGCCCTAATACACATAGCATCACCCTGTCTTTAAAAAATGTGAAAAGGTGTGGGAATATGTCTCAGTGGTATAGCCTCCCAGTGCTAAATCCTCAGTACCAGACAAAACAAAACCCCGCTTATATCAAGGATTAGTAAACTATGGGCCAAAACCCAATAGTTTGTTTTTTTCCATTTTTTTTTAACTTGGGAGGTAAAAGTTCAAGAATAATATTTATTTCAATATGAATTTCAAAATCAGTGTCCTTAAATAAAGTCTATTGGAATGCTGCAATGTTCATTTGCTCATATGTTAGCTGTGGCTGCTTTAATCATGAAATGGCAGAGTAGACTTTGTGAAACAAATGACATATGTGGCCATGAGTCAAAAATGATTAACTTCTGAGGTTTTACCTAAACGGGTTTGCCTGCTCCTGAGCTAATGTTTCAACATTTAAAATTCTGAACAAGAGTTGTTCCACTGAGCTCAGGGTTCTACAAGGTTTTTCCCTTACTGTAGAGACTACTGCTTCCCTGAACATTGCTGGAATTGCTTTTAGAGAACCGAGTTCAATGATGAGACAAGTAGGCTGAATGTGCTACCTGGAGGCTCTGGGCCTGCTGTTTGACTCTTAAGGAAGCCAAGGCTCAAAACACTCATAATCCTGATGTAAAAACACCTGTGTTCTAATAACATCTTGCCCAGAATACCATATGTTTCTTGGATAAGACACTTAAAAATCAGTTTTAGAGACATGTAAGAAAAGCCTAATGAATAAATCACTCTGAAGAATCAGCTTATTATACTGCATCTTCCTGTTGAACAATGGGCTATCAAAGTTAATGCATCTAATTGGCCTGACACTTTTTCAAATGATGTCAAATCGATGATCTAAGAATAAAATATTGTCCTTGAACAATGGGACACAAAACTGCTTGAGAGAAATGCCAAATCACATGGACTAAAGAAGTCTGAAACAATGAACATCATCACTGAAATGGGGATGCAGGCCCTCAGGTACACCTGGAGAGCAACAATACTTAAATATGAAAATGTGGTGCTTATGCTGAGAAGTCAGTTTATTAAGCCAAAAACATGCCATATCTTAATACACAGAAATGCAATGATTGACAATGAAAATATCAATAAAATAATAACCAGCTAAATTGATTTCCCTAATTGATTTCCCTACAAATGTTGGACAATAATAACCAGCTAAATTGATTTCCCTCCAAATGTTGGACAAATTAACTGAAGGAACAGTGTTTTGTGTGACATAGGGATTAAGATTAACTAATAAATAGGCCAGACATATAGCCCAATAGCAGAGCACTGGCCTAGCATGTGTGAAGTTCTGAGTTCAATCCTCAGTATTGCAACAAACAAACAAACAAAACAAAATAAAATAAAAACCTGGAGGACTGAAAACACCTACCACAAAGTAGATCAAAAGGAGAAAAGAACACCATCATATCTTATTTAAGGCAATTAACCCCACCATGAATATTCTTGTTGTATCTGGTTACTTCCTGTGCATAAACCACACATACTTTGAGTTATCTATTGCTTTGCCAATATTAAAATCTCTCAATGACAAGCATCAATCCTTACATTCTGCCTACAGTCTCCTCTCTCAGACAGTGGACAGAACAAACTATCTTCAGGAATATAAATGACACTGGGTTCCTTCAACACCTGATTTTATTGGCAAATCAATCCTCTTCTCCCTATTTTGAGCCTTCTCTCTTCTTCATTTCTATGATTTCTCTCTTTTCTTCTGCATAGTTCATCTTACCATCTGACATAGTCTGTATTTTCTTTATTCATCTATCATTTCCCTTCCCTCATATGGAAAAAAAGTCTACACAAGCAGAGATTTTTATTTTTACTCATTTCATTCACTAGTATAGTAGAGTCTCCAAATGGAACACATGATATTTCAATTTATCTTTGGAATGAGTCAATAAATGACAATGGACAGCTCTCAGCAAATTCCATATGTGGTTGATATTATCTGTCTAAACATTTTTAACAAATAAAATTTTGACTAACATTATCCATTATAGTGTGTGTGTGTGTGTGTGTATATATATATATATATATATATATATATATATATATATATAATCAACATTTTTGAGTTATATAGTACAGAAGCCACTTAAAGAGATTTACATGAGTAAAAACTCAATTGCTTTTTACCTGTTGTGTTTCTCAACTTTTATCACTGTGACAAAAATAAAAATTTAAAATACCAAGAAAGAACATGTTATGGTTGGACATTAGATGTCCCCCAAAAGCTCCTATGATAATACAGGAAAATTCACAGGTGAATGATTGAATTGTGTAATCTAATTTGTCTGTCCTAGTTTGAATGGACTGACTGGGCAGTAACTGCAGGCAGGTGGGCTGTGGCTGAAAGAGATGAGTCACTGGGAGTAAAGCAGGGGGTGCCCTGAAAGCATTGCTCTTCCTGCAGCCCTGCTCCCTCTCTCTGCTTCTTGAGCCCATCATGAGCTGGACAGCATTTTATGCTGAGCCCTTCCTCCATGATGTGCTGCCTCATGGTGGGCCCAGAACAATGCAGTCACTTCTCTATGAATTGAAACTTCTGAAGCCATGATCCCCAAATAAATTTTTTTTTCTCTAAGTTGTTTTTGTCAGGATACTGGTCACAGCAACATGAAACCAAGTAAGAGAGAAATTTTATTTTGACTCACAGTTTTAGACATGTCAGTTCAGATTCTGTGGTTTAAGAGTAAGGTGGGGCAGAACTTCAAGGCATGTGGGTGTGGAGGCTGAAAGCTGCTCATCTCCTGGCAGTCCAGAAACAGAGCAAGGAAGGTGTCAGGGACAACACAACCCTTCCAAGGCAGGCAACTTGACCTACTTACTCTCTCTAGATCCTGATTGGTACAGTTTACATCACCTCCTAATAATGTCATCAAATTATGAATCCATCAAAGGATTAGTCCATTGATGATGTCAAATGATACAGCCACTTCCAAAGAGCCCAACCTCTGAATATTGTTCCTTTGGAGACCAGCCTTCAACTATGAGTTTTGGGGGAACCATTCATATCAAAGATAATACACTAGAATGATTGCCTGTTTCTAAATTCCAAATGGAGGGGGAGTGACTAATAAATGGAAGGATGGGTAGAAGAAAAAATAATCCTGCATAAGTCCATATTAGAAACAAATAGCTCTCACATGGGTATTTCACCGCATAACTGGAAGAATTTGTCACTTACCTCATTTATCCAGTGCTGGGGATTACCCACAAAGCTTTGGAATGAACGCTTGGTGAGGCTAATAAGCTGATGACCAAAGGAGGTGACATAAGGAATCTCCTTCCTGACCCAGCACCTCTTATTCTTATCCCTTTTGAATTCATGCAGTTCAGTTTTTATGTCTTTGTAGAAAGTGGACTTGGCAAAATTATTAGCTAATTCTTTTATCTGTGAATCATCTGTCTTTGAAGGTATTTCAGTCTTGTTAGCTTTGGAATGGAAGAGGATTAGAGGTCACAGATTACTGCATAGAGTACTAACTCATTATAAACAAATTACTCCTGATTTCACAAGTTTTCTCTTGACCTTTTATTTGTACAACTCCTATATTTTGTAGCTTGAGTACAAAAATGAATTAGCATGTACATTCACAAATAAAAATGCCCACAGCACTCTCTGACAATGTCTATTTGTTCATCACATCAATATGTAAATTCACAAGGTCATGTTTTCATGAATCATCTCTTTGCTAAACCTCGGGCAAAAATGTGAAAATGTGAAAGGTTCACATACCTTCATGTTCTTCTGACTCTCTCTTTATTACACCATGAAAGAAGTCCAGGAATATTTCTGCAGAATTCACAGGGAAAACCTACAAAATAAGACACCCCAGGAATATTTCTGCAGAATTCACAGGGAAAACCTACAAAATAAGACACCCCAGAAATCAAGCTGATAGTCTTGGAAGGTAAAGAAGACTCACATGCAGAGGATGCTGGAGGTGAGGGGTTGGTAAGGCAGATTGAACAACTTTTTCCTCATCTTCTTGCTCTCTTCTGCCCTCTCTAATTTATCCTTTCCTCTTCTTTATTTAATCACATAATATTTCAACATCTGTCTCAGGCAAAAAAATAAATAAATAAAACAAAAAAATGTATCCCAAACTATTCTTGGACTCTTTAGAACATCTTACATTAGTGCTTACCTCTCATAAAAATTCAAAATCCAAGCAGCTATCAATATGCTACACTGTTTACTAGTACTTCTTCAAAAATCTAAATGTAGATCCTAGAAAGGATATTAAGTTTCTGGTGAACTGTGCACCTAGAGAATACTGAGTTCACCTAGAGAATACTGAGTTCACCTAGAGAATACTGGAACAGCAGTAGGTATGTTAGCAGATGTTGCTTTGCAACCTACTAAATTCAGAGTTCCAAATGATCATCTCTCAAGATGCCATAATTCCAAATAGACAACAAATTCCCAGAGAAGCATTATCGAGGGAACATGACCAGCACAGCACACCTGACCTCTCACCTCAACATCTAAAATTGGCCTGAGCTCTGACTCTTTAGTTCATCTTCCCTGGATTCCCAACTCTCATGTGTTTGATGTGTTTTTAAGTGACAGATATTTAATAAAAACAAATTAAGAAGGAATGATTATTTACAACTTTATTTGGGGTCATGGATAAACATCTATAATCATATCTAAAAACCCCTGAAGTGAAGCAGATAGGTAAACCATTAAAGAAATCAGAGTACTCAGTCTGAAATAGAAAGAAGCAGACAGACCAGAAATTTTGGCCCATTATATCAGATTCAGGGCCAGCTATTCAAGACTTAAATATTCAATTTAATGCTTCTAAGAAACATATCCATGAGCCCTGAAGAAGGCAGAGCAAGATTATGTGTCAGGGGAAACACTGTAATATCACAATCTGTTACATGTTTTAAAAGGCAATGGTTTGGAACTTTTCAAAAAAGTTCAACTGACAGAATACTAAGTGTGAGTTCAATATGTTACTTACTGAACTTTCAGGAAAAGGTCAACATAACTGAAAAGGAGAAAAAAGTCCCATGAAACAAACAAACACACACACACACACACACACATACACACACCATGCATATTCAAATAAGACAGGAAAAGGGGAGATACCTGAAAAACAAAAAATGCTGAAAAATGAAAAAGAATTCTGGCATTGAACTGACCAAATATGTTTTAGAGTGGAGACACCCCAGTTAAGTCTATGCAAGATCAAAGAGCATTCCTGTAGCACTCCTGGGGACTCCTCTCCTTTGCCAAGAGTCTATGAATAAAGGATCTAGGGCATACAATGTTTAACCGCACCTGCAGACTCAAAGTACTCTAAAGTCCTTTGGGCAGGACCGTGATACATTAGTTCTCCTGAGGCCAGTATGGTGAGGCTGTCAAACAGCTGGAAGATGGAATAGCGAGGCAGATGGATGGAGAAGATGATGGTGCGTCCCTGCTCAGAAATCCTAAGTGAAAAAAGAAAATAATAAATCATTAATTATCTGAACCTTGCTGGTATGGTGATGCACGACTATAATCTCAGTGGCTCAGGTGGCTGAGGCAGGAGGATCAAAGTTCAAAGCCAGCCACAGAAAAAGCAGGCAATATGCACTCAGTGAGACCCTGTCTCTAAATAAAATACAAAATAGGGCTGGGGTAGTGGCTCAGTGGTCAAGTGTCCCTGAGTTCAATCCCCAGTATCCCCCATCCAAAATATCTGAACCTTGAAATATTTTGTAAAATACTTATTTCTGCCAGTAGAGCGTTTTCTCTCAGTTCAACTTGCTTTTCTCTTACAAATTTCTCATCTCAACTCATTACATACATGGAGTTGGGAATATTTAAATTCAATGCTTTTATTAAAAGACTAAAGAGAGGGGAGGGGAGGGGAGGGGATGGGGGATAGTAGAGGATAGGAAAGGCAGCAGAATACAACAGACACTAGTATGGCAATATGTAAATCAATGGATGTGTAACTGATGTGATTCTGCAATTTGTATATGGGGTAAAAATGGGAGTTCATAACCCACTTGAATCAAAGTGTGAAATATGGTATATCAAGAACTATGTAAGGTTTTGAACAACCAACAATAAAAAAATTTAAAAAAAAGAAATTAAGTTTTGTGGAAAATAAGAGCAAAACAAAAAGATGTTTTCTTTTTTACACTGAGTTTTTGCACTGTCTCATATTATTATCCTCAAAATACACCCTCCTTGTTACCAATGAAAGAGAACTAGTGATATTTGATACACAGGCAGAAATTCTTTTACATATATGAGAGTTAACTATCTATATTTGTGTAAAAAACATTTTTCATGAAACTTTAATCTAAATATTATAAAATGGAGAAAAATGTTTCTCTTAAGTGAACACAGAAAGCTCTCATACACATTTTATATAATAAAAATCACTGGTCAAATCCTGAAAATTTAGGTTAAATCAGGAAAGAGAGAGTACAAATTCACTAATAGTCTATTTGTGAACTTTTTCTATCTAAATTTTCTGTCATGAAAAAAGTACTTGAGAAAAGCCATTACATTATCTAAACTAGGTTTTCTAGAGAACAATAAAGAATTTTAAAAATTTAATATACAATTTAGAAATTTGATATACAACTCAAAATTTAAAAAAATGTACTTAGGTTTCTTTGTTTTACTAAAGAGATTTTTTTTTTGCATCAATAGAAATGTGTGTTTTTTTTTTTAAGTTGCAAAAACAGTATACCAGAAAAAAATAAATGAAATACTAATGAATGTAAAAAGTCTTTCAAATAACTCTTAGGTTTTCAAATGCATTGATTAGGATATTTTAAGCTTAGGTTTTTATTTAATTATAGCATTTTAGTTGTATGCTTATGTTTGAGATATGCATACCTTCTTTATCTGTTAATGCCATTATACCTGTTAATTTTCCAATCACCACTGTTCAAGGAAGTATTAGAATTGTTCTTAATT
>NW_026693447.1:0-13384 GCF_021218885.2 Marmota monax
TTTCCAAGGAATCTCCATACTGCTTTCCAGAGTGGTTGCACCAATTTACAGTCCCACCAGCAATGTGTGAGTGCGCCTTTTTCCACACATCCTAGTCAGCACTTATTGTTTGTATTCTTGATAGCTGCCATTCTGACTAGAGCGAGATGAAATCTTAAGACTAGTTTTGATTTGCATTTCTCTAATTGCTAGAGATGTTGAACATTTTTTCATATGTGTGTTGCTTGATTGTATATCCTTTCTGAGAAGTGTGTGTTCAGGTCCTTTGCCCATTTATTGATTGGGTTATTTGTTTTTTTACTGTTAAGATTGTGAGTGCTTTATATATCCTAGAGATTAGTGCTCTATCCAATGTGCTTGTGGTAAAGATTTGCTCCCAACATGTAGGCTCTCTATGCACCTCACTGATTGTTTCTTTTGCAGAGAAGAACCTTGTTAGTTTGAATACATCCCATTTATTGATTTTTTATTTTGTTTCTTGTACTATATGAGTCTTACTAAGGACATTGGGGCCTAATCTGACATGATGGAGATTTGGGCCTACTTTTTCTTCCATTACGTACAGGATCTCTGGTTTAATTACTAGGTCCTTGATCCACTTTGAGTTAGTTGAGTTTTGTGCATGGTAAGAGATAGAAGTTTAATTTCATTTTGTTACATGTGCATTTCCAGTTTTCCCAATCTTTTTGAGGCAATCTTTTCTCCAGTGTATGTTTTTGGCACCTTTCTCTAATATAAGATAACTGTAGTTATGTGGGTTAGATTCTATGTCCTCTATTCTGTAACATTGGCCTACAGGTCTATTTTGGTGCCAGTACCATGCTGTTTTTGTTTCTATTGCTCTGTAGTATAGTTTAAGGTCTGGAACAGAAATGCCTCCAGCCTCACTCTTCTTGTGCATGACCTTTTAAAGGACCACTTTATTGACCTACAATGAACTTCCAGGTTTTGTGTATTAGCAATAAACTCTATGAATATTTGTGTTCACATCTTTAGACATATTAACAAATGCTTTCATTTCTTTTGTCTAAAATAGGAGTGAGATGATCTCTTAAGTGTATGTTTAACTTTGAAAGGAACTGAACTAACAATCCCTTTGTAAAAGTGATTGTACCATGTGTATCAATCTTTGAGAAACTGACAAATTAATGTGCCATTTAGTTTTTCATGTGTCAACCACATGTTTTGGTTGAAATAGGCCTTGTGGTATAATTTATTGCTTTTTTTTTTTTTTGTACTGGGAATTGAACCCATGGCACTTACCCACGGAGCCACATGTCCAGACCAGCTCTTTTTCACATATTATTTAAGATAGGATCTCCTTGTGTTGTTAGGGCCTTGCTAATTTGCTGAGTCTAATCTAGAACTTAGGATCCTTGTTCCTCATCCTCCTGAGCTGATGGGATTACAAGCTTGTGCCATCACACCAAGATAGTTTATTGTTTTTTGATTGTGGGTACATATTGTAACTCTGATCTTTCCAAACAGTGAAAGAGAATGTGTTTCTGTTTCACTACTCAAATGAGCTTTCTGAAACAGATTGGTTTTAGGTACTTGTGCACTTTATGTCCTTTATAGTCTACAACAAGGAGGTTGAAATGAGAGCATATTGTGAAAGTAGTTTTCTTTTTAAATAGACCTGTTTTAAATGAATGGTCTATGATTTTTCACATTCTAGAACAATTTACTTATTACTATAATGAAGACAGATGGAACATATACAGTCTCATCCCTACAACCTAAGATCCCTACAAGCTCACTGATGTTATGTAGTTTTATAGAGTACCTAATAATTGTAATTTTATTTTTATTCTTTTTATCCAGAAACATAATCAGAATTCAATGTGTAGTGTTGAAGTGAGATCTAGAGCAGAAAGGAGATGAGTGTTATTATAGAACCTATTACTATGAGGTACCTCTATGAGTTCACAGATGCTGGCCTTAGGAGTGTCAGCGTTTTTCTGATATTTGTGAGTCTCTGCTTCCCTTCTATGGAGTCATGATGTAATTTGGCTTTGCTCAGATACCATTGCCTATGAATTCTGTTTCTGTAATAAGGGAAATAATCATCCCTAGTCAAAGTAAGCACCTTCAACTGGCTTTTCAAGGCTGAAGAGTGGCTATAAAATAATTTTTTGACTCAGTGTGGCTGCAGATCTATATGTAAGTTGATGTTTGTTCTATTTTCTTGATATTTTATATGATTTTATACTTTTCAGTTAATGCCAGCCAACTCCCTTTAGAAATCAAAGAATTGACAAAATAGCATAGAAATTTTTGAGTCATTGGAGGTAAAGAAATAGCAAGATTTTAAGGGCTGACTGGGCTGAGGCAAGGGCTGCTGTGCAGCACTGGAACTCTTTCCATGCAGGAATACCTGCTCTCTTGCCTACTTTTTGTCTTTCTCTTGTGTTGGTTAAGTAATCCTGACTAGAATAAGGAGAGGAATAGTGGATGTAAGGCTTTGATCTTTTGCTATATGACTAGATAGATTGATTACTGAAAAGCTGACAAGCATTTTGTGAAACACAGTAATTATGAAATAATTTTCCCTACAATTTTTTTGATGAACGAGGTAAAAGGTACCTTGCTTTGAATATGTGCAAGTTAAATAACTATAAAGGACACACTGTATGAGTGTTCATTTACCTCACTTATCCCTTCCAGCTAGTTAACTATGTACTCAATAAACTAAGGTGGATATTCTCTTATTCAACCAAATAGGGATAATAGTAGGTGTCTGGTGTTGTTGAAGATGCTAGTTACAGAAATGCCCTCTATTCATAGAAACCTTTTAGTCTGATGGAAGAATTATAAAACTATAGCAGTTTCCCTGCATTTTTTTTTTTTGCTGTGATTGATTGAAGTATTCAAAGACAATACAGAACCTCCTCATCCTCCATTGGAGGGCACATGGAGATACAGAAAGTGAAAACTCTTTGCGTGTGTGTGTGTGTGTGTGTGTGTGTGTGTGTGTGGAGAGAGAGAGAGAGAGAGACAGAGAGAGAGAGAGAGAGAGAGAGAGAGACAGAGACAGAGAGAGAGAGAGAGGGGTTGACCATGTCCCAAGAATGGCATTTAACTCCTTTGACTATAAACAAAACAAGACCAAAGGGTGTACCATTATCTCATAATGTGTAGTAGATCCAACAGGAATCCTTCGGGTCTTTTCATGTTGTACAGTCAGTATTTGGGATTCAGTGTGCCATGTCTAACGGGGAAAGGTGTCAAGAGCGGTAAATGAATTATGATCTTTGAATTGTGCGGATTCAGAGACGATGCCCCTCCTGGAAACTCTAGGGGCCTAAGGTGCCAATTTGAGACTACAGAGCTTCTTTAGTGATAACCTGTTCAAAGGGAAATTCCATACTAGCAATGGATTTATCAGTTCCTGACCTAGGTTCAAATACCAGCTGCCTGGGGGAAGAGAATTAAGGGTGTAAGCTGATAGTTCTAATTGGGCTGTTTATATTCAAAATTTCAGTTTTGCTTTTCTTGAAGAAACTTTTTCACAATTGTTCTTTTTGCTGTTTAAACCTATATAATGAATTTGCTGAGCCTGCTCATGGTCACTATTTATCTATCAATGTACAGTGATTTACCAGGCCCCAGTTTTTTCTCTATTTGTGTGTCTGTTTGTCTTTTATCCATACCCTCACCACACAGTATGGAAACTTGAATTAATAGTAGTGCAGGGTGCAGCAGAAGGGCAGGAGGGAGAAGTGGTTACAAAGACACAGTCTTCTTGGCAAGGTTTTACAGTTTTAGGAGAGAGGCATATGTAAAGCAGAAAATAAGAGGGGAATGGCTTGTGAGGGCTGAGAGAAAGGTGGAGGTGAAGATGGGGAGAACAGGAAAGGTGAAGGACATAACTGAATTTTTGACATGAGTGTAGCTCCAGACTCTATTGAAACAAATTAGCATGGTTCTGTCTACTCAGGGTGTTTGGGAAATAGAAAAAAATTGACCACCTGTAGGTGCTCATTCCCTTGACTAGAGTGTGAACTCCAGGGGGCTGGGACTTTGTTTTTCCATTTGTTTATCTACTGGATTTGTTCTCAGCTCTATCCCATGTCCTAAAATAGTATCTTGTACATCATAGTAGACACACGACATAATTGTGTTGCCTGAATGGATGTGGAACTCATCAGTGCCCTACATAGTAACTGTGGCATTTGGGTTTCTATGCTTCTGATGTTTTCTGTAACACTGGGATTTACTGTCAAAGAAAGCCAAACAAAGGGACTTTTGAAATGCTTTGCCTTACTATATTCACATTTGTTTTTCTGGTTGAATCGTTCAGGATGGCTTGCTCTTTTTTTTGACTACATATCTTAAAAACATGGGAAATTTTCTAGGCAATGAAAACTTAGGAAATAAAAAGGCTTTTCCTGATCATTTCTGAAGCAGTTTCTAGGTAGATATTAATAAGAGAGATGCATTAAGAACTGTAGACAAATGCACTTTGAGAGTTTGCCCAAGCATTGTGAATTTGGGTTATTGCTAATGATTGAACCCAAGACTTCATGCATGCTAACTACTCCCACTTGCACTGACCTACACCCCCAGACATACCCAGTCATTTGTTTGTCTTTACACTGGGGGAGGAAGGATAGCAAATGAATTAAGAATTTTCTGAATCCCAGTTTACCACAATCTCAATAGTCCAGTGATTCAGAGTTTCCACAGTTAATAAACAAAGTGAATGGTACATATCACCTCAGCCTCTGGCAGCGCTGGTTTCATTTGTTAAAGATCAGGTGCTACAGGCCAAGAAAGATGAGATAATTCTAGATGTGAGTGCTGTGGGGTCAGTTGCACTGGGACTTTCATGTTTCATGACACCTATGCAATCATAGGATCAACCTCCCTGGGTATCAGTATGTGAGGGCACATAGCTGTTGGCTTTGATCCTGTGCTTGGAATAGATACTGATTCCACTGTAGAACACATCTTGATGTGCCTAGCAAGTCAAAAGAGGGACTGGCATACACACCAGAGTTCTGAATGCCTGAAGCCAGACTGCTGTGTGCACTCCGGTGCCCCTGCAGTAGCCCTGCCCTTAGTTCTCTTCCTCCACCTAATTCTTTCTAGTAGATTCACCTCTTATATTTAGGATAATAATCAGCCTAAAATTGACTTCTTAGGTCTTAGCACAGTCAACACTGCCATAATCACCCTCTTCTACTCTGATTGTTTACTACCCTCAGGAATTCTCTTAATTTGATTAAAGCATACTTATATCCATTTTCTGACTGTGCATCTCACAAGGATGTCCATACTACAGGGATGTCACCCAATACACACAGAACATTTTCCAGTCAATTAATCAGATACTCAACAAAGCAGTGAATCATCTACCCTGGTTTTTTTAATTGGTAAGATATTTTTCTTGAATGTGAAGAACACACGATTTTTTTTTTTTTATAGTCTGGAGTACTTTGCTCCACTCTTTGATTTCTACTGAAGATATATTAATTTTCATTATGACTAGATTTTAAAAGTGAGAACACTACTGCTGATCAATCTCCAAATCAGTGTTCATTAATGGTGTCTAACTTGACTGGGAAGCAGGTGAGGGGATTTGAAGTGGCTGATCATTAAACATGATTTAGAAACTGTTTTAAAAGGAGTAAGAGTAATGCAGATCATTCATTAAAAAATTGCTACTTATTTTGTGGTCTGAACATGAAATATGTCATTTCCCCCAAAGAGATTAGGGGTTTCAAGATATTTGAGGGATCTCAGACATTTTTTATAGGTCCTGACTAGACTTCTATTAATCAATGATATTTTACATTAATATTTGGTGCTTGTTATCTATCTGCAATTTCATCAACCTTTCCTAAATGCATTCAGTGTAGACCCTAAACCTGTGGAACTCTTTATAAAGTAAAATACTAAATCAGTATATTTTTGTGTTTACAGTGGGATCATGAACCCTGGCCTTAATGCCATCGTGGGACCCTCAGTTTCAGGCAATACTTTGTGAGTACAAAAGAAGGTGTAAGTAAGCCTTTTTGGCTGCATTTTAGTATGCTTTTTAAAAATCACATGCGTTGGTTGTGCATGGTGGTGCACTCCTGTAATCCCAGCAGCTTGCAAGGATGAGGCAGGAGGATCATGTGTTCAAACCATCCTCAGCAAAAGCGAGGTGCTAACCAACTCAATGAGTTGCTGTCTCTAAATTAAATACAAAAGATGACTGCAAATGTGACCCAGTGGTCAAGTATTACTGAATTCAATCCCTGGTACCCGGCCCCCACCCCACAAAAAAAATCACGTGAATTTGTTGTGCATTTCCTGTCTGATGCTAAGTACTATGGATAAAATCAATTTAGACTAGCATATGGTTTTAATCCAAGGACCAGGAAGTCTTATTAAATTCAGCTTTAACAACATGGCATTATGAAGTGATCACAATATAGCAGTCCATCATATTATGAACTAATGTGGAAAGAAGATAAGGGAATAATGTTAAAAGTGAACAGAAGAAGCTGAAGTTCTCAGGGAGATCATGCATCAGAGATAAAGGAGACTGTTGCCTGGGTTGGGACCATCAAGGTGAGGGTCACTGGGAGTCTATCCTGGATAAGCCAATAATATTTTGCTTTAATGATTTTGGAATGTCTTATAGCACATGAAGAAAAGGATGCTAAGAATTTCTATGTGTGCATGCACATACACAAACACACACATATGTTAAACCATAGAATTTTTTGACTAGTTCAATTTTTAACTTGAACAGAATCTGGATTCTGAGTAGGTGAGAGATGTGGCCTTTGTAGGAAGGAAAAATCTCTGAACATGTGTGTCCTTTTATAGGTTGTTAGATATATTGGCTGCAAGGAAGGATCCAAGTGGTATATCTGGAGATGTTTGGGTACATGAAGTACCTGAGGATTCCAATTTCCCACATAATACAGGGTATGTGGTACAGGTAAGTATTAGTGATTTTGCCTTTTAGGTTTCCCCTGTTTCTGTATGTGCAAGAGACTGGGCTTATAGTTTTGCATGCTTCCATTTGAAGATGCTCAGTACCAACTTTCTTTATACCACCTTTATATAATCTCCTTTAAGACTGAGGTAGGAGTCAAAAGGAGAGGCAGAAAGAACCTGGAATATAGACTTTTAGGCAGTGGTATCAATTCTAGTTTTTATATCATTTCCAAAACCATCTACTGTTGTCTTTTTGGCTCTTCATTCACCTCTCTTCTTTTCCTAAAGGATGACTTTAGCAACTCCTCATAGAAAGCATTTTGTAAATGTCTAGAAGTCATCATAATTATGTGTGCTCCACCTGAGTATGCAAATAGCTTCCCTTGGGCTCTAAAGCTGTCTGTATAGAATTTCTGAAATCCTTAGAGTTGAAACTTTACAATAACTAGAACTTTCCTTTGGGTTTATTTTATTTATTTATTTTGTTTAGTTGTTGATGAATCTTTATTTTATTTATTTATACGTGGTACTGAGAGTCGAACCCCATGTCTCACACACGCTAAGCGAGCACTCTACACTGATCCACAACCACAGCCCTGGTTTTATTATTTTCATATTTTAAATTACATACACAGAAGTGATGGTGTTAGAAAAACTCAGTGTTTCTCAATGAAATCACATTTGCCTTCAGGATGATGATGTGATGGACACACTATCGGTGAGAGAGAACTTATGGTTCTCAGCAGCTCTTTGGCTTCCAACAACTATGACAAAACAGGAAAAGAAGGAGAGGATCAACAACATCATTAAAGAGTTAAATCTGGAGGAAGTGGCAGATTCCAAGGTAATGTGTAAAAAATCTGATAGAGTCATAACCAGGAAAGAGGAGCTCAGAAGTTTCCTAATGTGTATGGTGTCAAAACTGGCTGCTTTCTGTAGTGATGAGAAAGGTAACTAGTTACATAGTATAAAGAGGGAAATATGTGGGGAACAATCTTAACTGTGGTCTAGTCCTGAAGAAGGAGTAGGTCTATGTGGAGAGAGCCCCTCACACAGCTTTTTCCATAGTCCTCCAGCCCCCATTGTTCAAGACACAGGTTGTTTGATGTCTTTGCACTGACTTTTCTTGTTCTTCTTTTTCCTCTTTTAGCTGCTCTTCTCCAACTCTTCCTCCAGGAAATATTGTTACATGTTTTTTGAGGTATACTTCTGGATTTCATAAATGAAAAGAATCCAAGTATTCTTTTTTAAATTTTTTTTTAGTTATATGTAACACTGGATTCATTTTGACATAATTATAAAAGCAGAGAATATAATTTGTTCTGGTTCATTCCCAGGTACTTTCCTTTTCTTCCCCTTACTCCCTCCTCTGTTCCTATTCCTCTACTCTACTGATCTGTCTATTTACTTAAAGTATTTTTAACATTATTTCTTGTGGGTGTGTATATATATATATATATATATATATATATATATATTCATATATGTACATAAAAAATGTTTGGTCAGATTCATTCCATTGCCTTTCCTTATCTAATTTTCCCTTCCTTTACTTCATTACACTTTGTCAACTCCACTGAATTTTTCTATATTTTTATCCCCTCATCCTTTATTCTGAATTAGCTTCCACATATCAGAGAAAGTAATCAACCCTTGTCTTTTGGGGTGGTTGGCTTGTTTCACTTAGCTTGATATTCTCCAGCTCCATCCATTTACTGGCAAATGACACAAAGTTGTTCTCTTTATAACTGAGAAATACTCCATTATATATATACTATTTTTTCTTTACCCATTAATTGTTAAAGGGTATTAGTGATTTCCAGGTATTAGCAATTTTGCCTTTTAGGTTTCCCTGTTTCTGTCTGGGCAAGAGCCTGGGCTTATAGTTTCATTCCATAACTTGGCTATTGTAAATCATACTGCTATAAACATTGCTGTGCATCACAGTAATATGCAGATTTTAATTTTTTTTATATATAACAAAGAGTGAGATAGCTGATATATGGTGGTTCTATTCTTAGTTTGTTTGAGAAATCTCCATACTCCAGAGTGGTTGAACTAATTTGGAGTTCCACCAACAATGTATGAGCGCACCTTTTCCCCCATATCATTGCCAACATTTATTGTTATGTTTATTCTTATTAATCACCTTTCTGACTAGAATGAGATGAAATCTCCGTGTAGTTTTAATATGCATTTCCCTAATTGCTACAAATATTGAACATTTTTTCTTGTATTATTTCTTTTTGTTTGTTTATTTATTTATTTTTATTTTTATTAATTTTTATTGTTGGTTGTTCAAAACATTACATAGTTCTTGATATATCATATTTCACACTTTGATTCAAGTGGGTTATGAACTCCCATTTTTACCCCGTATACAGATTGCAGAATCACATCACTTACACATCCATTGATTTACATATTGCCATACTAGTGTCTGTTGTATTCTGCTGCCTTTCCTATCCTCTACTATCCCCCCTCCCCTCCCCTCCCCTCCCCTCTTTTCTCTCTACCCCCTCTACTGTCATTCATTTCTCCCCCTTGTATTTTTTTCCCTTTCCCCTCACTTCCTCTTGTATGTAATTTTGTATAACCCTGAGGGTCACCTTCCATTTCCATGCAATTTCCCTTCTCTCTCCCTTTCCCTCCCACCTCTCATCCCTGTTTAATGTTAATCTTCTTCTCATGCTCTTCGACCCTACTCTGTTCTTAGTTACTCTCCTTATATCAAAGAAGACATTTGGCATTTGTTTTTTAGGGATTGGCTAGCTTCACTTAGCATAATCTGCTCTAATGCCATCCATTTCCCTGCAAATTCTATGATTTTGTCATTTTTTAATGCAGAGTAATACTCCATTGTGTATAAATGCCACATTTTTTTTTATCAATTCGTTTATTGAAGGGCATCTAGGTTGGTTCCACAGTCTTGCTATTGTGAATTGTGCTGCTATGAACATCAATGTAGCAGTGTCCCTGTAGCATGCTCTTTTTAGGTTTCTTGTATTATTTCTTTTGAGAAGTGTCTATTTAATTCTTTTGCCCATTTAATGGTTGGTTCATTTGTTTATTTGGTGTTTTTGGGGGGTCTATTTGTATTTTCTGGAAATTAATGCCCTGAGAAGTAGGTAAGAAATGTTTTCTCCCTTTCTGAGGCTCTCTCTTCAAATTCTTAGTTCTTGGCTGTGCAGAAACTTTTAAATCTGATGCCATCCCACTTATTGATGTTGAGTTTATTTCTTGTGCTCTAGGAGTCTTAATAAGAAAGAGGTTTTCTGTGCCAATATGTTGGAGTGTTGGGCCATCATTTTGTTCTAGCAAGTGAAGGGTTTCTAATCTAACACCTAGGTCTTTGATCCACTTTGAATTGAGATCTGTGCCGGGCAAGAGGTAGGATCTAAATTTAATTCTACTCCTTATGGATTTCCAGTCTTCTTGGTGCCATTTGTTGAAGAGGTTGTCTTTTTTCCAATATATGTTTATGGCATCTTTTTCTAGTATGGGATAACTGTATTTCTGTGGCTTTGTCTGTGTCTCTCCTATTCCGTTGGTTTTCATATCTGTTTTTGTTGGAAGCCATGTATAAATTATGATAAATTTTGTGTTTGTTTGAGCCAGCATAAGGCAGGGAAGCTGCTTTTCTGGGAACTGCTGGGTGAAATTCTTTGGTTGGAGAAAGCCCAGATCATGCTGGTGCCCTGCTTTAGCTCACAGCCATAGGATCAAACACAGCCCTCATGAGGTAGGCGTAACCACCTAAGTACCAAACAACCTGTTTTTCCCCCACACTTATCCTGTTTTTCCTGATGAAATTATTTACTATGCCCTTTGGTCTTTACCACTATACATAAAGTAAGCACAGGTTTTTCTCTTTATTAGGGTAAGACCCCATCAGGTGTGTTCCACCCATCACAGCCACACTTTGAAAATATATATAATTCTTACCTCTTGTTTTTATTTCTTTAATATTACTTTCTTAGCTTTTATTTCCAGCTGGTCCACACCTCTCATAGTTACCCACTCCCTCCCCATGCAGGTTGTGAGTGAGATGTTTTGGTGCATGTAACATGCTGTTTTTGTTACTATAGCTCTGAAGTATTATTTAAGGTCCAATATTGTGATACCTCCTGCTTTGCTTTTCTCTCTCAGGATTTCTTGGGCTATTCTGGGTCTCTTATTTTTCCAAATGAATTTTGTAACTGCCTTTTATAATTCTTTGAAGAGTGTCAGTGAAATTTTGATGAGAATTGCAGTGAATCTGAACAGTGCTTTTGGTAGAATGGCCATTTTGACAATATTAGTTTTGCTTATCCAAGAACATGGAAGGTCTTTCCATTTTCTTTTCTTTTTTCTTTTTTTTTTTTTTTTTTGACAAATCATACCTTTGAATCAAATGGGGTATAATTTCACATTTTTCTGAGATCTTCAATTTCTTTCTTTAATGTTCGGTTGTTTTCATTGTGGAGGTTCTTTTGTCTCTTTTTTCAGATTGATTTTTGAAGCTATTGTGAATGGGTTGTTTTCCTAATTGCTTTTTTAGCCAATTTATCATTGGATTATAGGAATATGGTTAATTCATGGATGCTGATTTGTATCCTGCTATTTTGCTGAATTCATATATGAACTCTTGAAGTCTTCTGCTAGAGTTATTTGGGTCTTCTAAATATAGGATTATGACATCATTAAACAGAGATAATTTGAGCTCTTCTTTCATATTTGCATGTCTTCAATTTCCTTCTCTTGCCTGAATGCTCTGGTTTGAATTTCAAGGTCTATGTTGAATAGGAGTGGGAAAAGAGGGCATGTTTTGTTCCTGTTTATAGAGGAAATGCTTTCAGATTCTCTTCATTTAATATAATGTTGGCCTTAGGTTGTTCACATATAACTACAGATAGAAAAATTTATCTCAACATTATAAAAGCTATATGTCAATATCTTTAAGATTTTATAGTTCATTGGAGTAGAAATTTTCAAAATAGTTTCTGATGATTCTATGGATTCAGTAGCATATAGGTTGATATTTCCTTTTTCATCTCAAATCTTATTTGCGTTTTTCCTCTTTTAATTTAGTTAGTTTGGCTAAACATTTATCCTTTCCAAAACCAACTCTGTTTCATTGATCTTTTGAAAATTTTTGAATTCACTATTTTATTGGTTTCTGCTCTCACTTTAATTATGTCCTATCGTCTAATGATTTGGGCATTGGTTTGTTGGTTCTTGTTTTCCTAGGGGCTTGAGATGTAATGTTAGATTATTTATTTGTTACCTTTCTATTCTGTTAATGTATTAGCTCAATGCTATGAACATTCCTTTTAGAGCTGACTTCATACCATCACAGAGAATTTGATGTATTTTATCACTATTCTCATTTACTTCTCAAATTTTTAATCTTTCCCCTGAGTTATTCTTCTATCCATTCATCTTCAAAAGTGTATTATTTTATCTGCTGGTGTTAGAGTGGTTTCTGCTTTTTACCTTATTGTTGATTTCCAATTCATTCTGTTGTGTTATAGTAGAATTCAAAATATTATCTCTATTTTATTGTATTTGCAAAGATTTGGTTTGTGACTGAAAAGGTGGTCTGTTTCAGAAAATTTCCCATGTGCTCTAGTGAGGAAAGTGAATTCAGTCATTGATGGATAAAATATTCTGTTAATGTCTTGTAGGTTCATGTATTAATGGTATTTTTTAGTTCTCTACAGAACTAGAATCTTTACTTAGCTTATGTTTGGTTGATCGATTATCCAGTGTTGAAAGAGGAAATTTAAAGTCACTCAGTGTCATTGTATTGTGGTCAATTTGATTCTTAATATTGCTAAGGGTTTGTTTCATGTATGTAGATGCTCTGTTGTTTGAGGCATTGATCTTTTCAATCATTATCTTGTTGTTATATGATTCCCTTTAGTAGTATGAAGTAATTTTCTTTGTCTTTTCTGATTAATTTTGTCTTAACATCTACTTTATCTGATATTGGAATAGTTATGGTTGATTGTTCATGGTTATACTTTAATGATATAGCTTTTCCCATTCTTTTACCTTATGTCTATGGATATATTTGCCTCTGAGGTGAGTCTCTTCAAGACAACTATTGTTGGGTCTTGTTCTTTAATCTAGTCTGCCAATCTGTCATTTGATTGAAGATTTTAGACTATTTACATTCAATGTTGTTATTGAGAGATGGTTTATAATTCCAAACATTTGATCTATTTCTAATGTTTAAAGCAGACTTGTTTTCCTTTAATTGACTTTTATTTCAGGGACTTCATTCCTATGTTTCTTTTCATTTTCTCTCTTCATTTCTTCTTTATGGAAAATTTCATTGAATATGTCTTATAATTCAGGCTTACTAGTTATGAATTCTTTTGTTTCTGTTTTTCATGAAATATTTTTATTTCATCTTTAATTCTGAAGCTTAATTATGCTGAGTATAGAAATTCTTGGTTGA
>NW_026693448.1:0-12500 GCF_021218885.2 Marmota monax
TTTTCCAAGGAATCTCCATACTGTTTTTCAGAGTGGTTGCACCAATTTGCAGTACCACCAGCAATGCATGAGTGCACATTTTTCCACACAATCTAGTCAACACTTATTGTTATTTGTATTCTTTTTTTAAAATTTTTTTATTGTTGGTTGTTCAAAACATTACATAGTTCTTGACATATCATATTTCACACTTTGATTCAAGTGAGTTATGAACTCCCATTTTTACCCCATATACATATTGCAGAATCACATCAGTTACACATCCATTGATTTACATAATGCCATACTAGTGTCTGTTGTGTTCTGCTGCCTTTCCTATCCTCTACTACCACCCCTCCCCTCCCCTCCCCTCCCCTCTTCTCTCTCTACCCCCTCTACTGTCATTCATTTCTCCCCCTTGTATTATTTTTCCCTTTCCCCTCACTTCCTCTTGTATGTAATTTTGTATAACCCTGAGGGTCTCCTTCCGTTTCCATGCAATTTCCCTTCTCTCTCCCTTTCCCTCCCACCTCTCATCCCTGTTTAATGTTAATCTTCTTCTCATGCTCTTCAACCCTACTCTGTTCTTAGTTACTCTCCTTATATCAAAGAAGACATTTGGCATTTGATTTTAGGGATTGGCTAGCTTCACTTAGCATAATCTGCTCTAATGCCATCCATTTCCCTGCTAATTCTATGATTTTGTCATTTTTTAATGCAGAGTAATACTCCATTGTGTATAAATGCCACATTTTTTTATCCATTCGTCTATTGAAGGGCATCTAGGTTGGTTCCACAGTCTTGCTATTGTGAATTGAGCTGCTATGAACATCAATGTAGCAGTGTCCCTGTAGCATGCTCTTTTTAGGTCTTTAAGGAATAGACCGAGAAAGGGAATAGCTGGGTCAAATGGTGGCTCCATTCCCAGCTTTCCAAGAAATCTCCATACTGCTTTCCAAATTGGCTGCACCAATTTGCAGTCCCACCAGCATTGTACAAGTGTACCCTTTTCCCTACATCCTCACCAGCACTTGTTGTTGTTTGACTTTATAATGGCTGACAATCTTACTGGAGTGAGATGGTATCTTAGGGTGGTTTTGATTTGAATTTCTCTGATTGCTAGAGATGGTGAGCATTTTTTCATGTACTTGTTGATTGACTGTATGTCTTCCTCTGAGAAGTGTATGTTCAGGTCCTTGCCCATTTGTTGATTGGGTTGTTTGTTATCTTATTGTCTAATTTTTTGAGTTCTTTGTATACTCTGGATATTAGGGCTCTATCTGAAGTGTGAGGAGTAAAGATTTGTTCCCAGGATGTAGGCTCCCTATTTACCTCTCTTATTGTTTCTTTTGCTGAGAAAAAACTTTTTATTTTAAGTAAGTCCCATTTGTTGATTCCAGTTATTAACTTTTGTGCTATGGGTGTCCTATCGAGGAATTTGGAGCCCGACCCCACCGTATGTAGATCGTAGCCAACTTTTTCTTCTATCAGACAGCGTGTCTCTGATTTGATATCAAGCTCCTTGATCCATTTTGAATCAATTTTTGTGCATGGCGAGAGAAAGGGATTCAGTTTCATTTTGTTGCATATGGACTTCCAGTTTTGTCAGCACCATTTGTTGAAGATGCTATCCTTCCTCCATTGCATGCTTTTAGCCCCTTTATCAAATATAAGATAGTTGTAGTTTTGTGGATTGGTTTCTGTGTCCTCTATTCTGTACCATTGGTCCACCCACCTGTTTTGGTACCAGTACCATGCTGTTTTTGTTACTATTGCTCTGTAGTATAGTTTGAAGTCTGGTATCGCTATACCGCCTGATTCACACTTCCTGCTTAGCATTGTTTTTGCTATTCTGGGTCTTTTATTTTTCCATATGAATTTCATGATTGCTTTCTCTATTTCTACAAGAAATGCCATTGGGATTTTGATTGGCATTGCATTAAACCTATAGAGAACTTTTGGTAATATCGCCATTTTGATGATGTTAGTTCTGCCTATCCATGAACAGGGTATATTTTTCCATCTTCTAAGATCTTCTATTTCTCTCTTTAGGGTTCTGTAGTTTTCATTGTATAAATCTTTCACCTCTTTTGTTAGGTTGATTCCCAAGTATTTTATTTTTTTTGAAGATATTTTGAATGGAGTGGTTGTCCTCATTTCCATTTCAGAGGATTTGTCGCTGATATACAGGAATGCCTTTGATTTATGCGTGTTGATTTTAAATCCTGCCACTTTGCTGAATTCATTTATTAGCTCTAATAGTTTCTTTGTAGAGCCTTTTGGGTCTGCTAGATATAGAATCATATCATCTGCAAATAGTGATAATTTAATTTCTTCTTTTCCTATTTTTATGCCTTTAATTTCTTTCGTCTGTCTAATTGCTCTGGCCAGTGTTTCGAGAACTATGTTGAAGAGAAGTGGAGAGAGAGGGCATCCGTGTCTTGTTCCAGATTTTAGAGGGAATGCCTTCAGTTTTTCTCCATTCAGAATGATGCTAGCCTGAGGCTTAGCATAGATTGCTTTTACAATATTGAGGTATGTTCCTGTTATCCCTAGTTTTTCTAGAGTTTTGAACATAAAGGGATGCTGTACTTTGTCGAATGCTTTTTCCGCATCTATCGAGATGATCATATGGTTCTTATTTTTAAGTCTATTGATGTGGTGAATAACATTTATTGATTTCCGTATATTGAACCAGCCTTGCATCCCAGGGATGAATCCTACTTGATCACGGTGCACAATTTTTTTGATATGTTTTTGTATCCGATTCGCCAGAATTTTATTGAGGATTTTTGCATCTAGGTTCATTAGAGATATTAGTCTGTAGTTTTCTTTCATTGACGTGTCTTTATCTGGTTTAGGTATCAGGGTGATGTTGGCCTCGTAGAATGAATTTGGAAGTTCTCCCTCTTTTTCTGTTTCCTGAAGTAGCTTGAAAAGTATTGGTATTAGTTCCTCTTTAAAGGTTTTGTAAAACTCTGCTGTATACCCATCCGGTCCTGGGCTTTTCTTAGTTGGTAGTCTTTTGATGGTTTCTTCTATTTCCTCAATTGATATTGGTCTGTTTATGTTGTCTATATCCTCCTGACTCAATCTGGGCAGATCATATGACTTAAGAAATTTATCTATGCCTTCACTATCTTCTAATTTATTGGAGTATAAGGATTCAAAATAATTTTTGATTATCTTCTGTATTTCTGAAGTGTCTGTTGTGATATTGCCTTTTTCATCCCGTATGCTAGTAATTTGAGTTCTCTCTCTTCTTCTCTTCGCTAGCATCGCTAAGGGTCTGTCGATTTTGTTTATTTTTTCAAAGAACCAACTTTTAGTTTTGTCAATTTTTTCAATTGTTTCTTTTGTTTTGATTTCATTAATTTCAGCTCTGATTTTCATTATTTCTTGCCTTCTACTTCTTTTGCTGTTGTTTTGCTCTTCTTTTTCTAGGATTTTGAGATGAAATATGAAATCATTTATTTGTTGTTTTTTTTTTCCTTTTTTTAAGGAATGAACTCCAAGCAATGAATTTTCCTCTTAGAACTGCTTTCAATGTGTCCCATAGATTCCAATATGTTGTGTCTCTGTTTTCATTTATCTCTAAGAATTTTTTAATTTCCTCCTTGATGTCTTCTATAACCCATTGATCATTCAGTAACCTATTGTTCATTCTCCAAGTGATGTATGCTTTTTCCTTCCTTCTTTTATCGTTGATTTTCAGTTTCATTCCATTATGATCAGATAAGATGCATGGTATTATCTCTACTCCTTTATATTGTCTAAGAGTTGCCCTGTGACATAATATATGATCTATTTTTGAGAAGGATCCTTGTGCTGCTGAGAAAAAATTGTAACTGTTTGATGTTGGGTGGTATATTCTGTATATGTCAATTAAGTCTAGGTTATTAATTGTGTTATTGAGTTCTATAGTTTCCTTATTCAACTTTTGTTTGGAAGATCAGTCCAGTGGTGAGAGAGGTGTGTTGAAGTCTCCCATGATTATTGTATGGTGGTCTATTAGACTCTTGAACTTGAGAAGAGTTTGTTTGATGAACATAGCTGCACCATTGTTTGGGGCATATATATTTATGATTGTTATGTCTTGTTGGTGTATGGTTCCCTTAAACAGTATGTAGTGTCCCTCTTTATCCCTTTTGATTAACTTTGGCTTGAAATCTATTTTATTTGATATGAATATGGACACTCCTGCTTGTTTCCGAAGTCCATATGAGTGATATGATTTTTCCCAACCTTTCACCTTCAGCCTATGTATGTCTTTTCCTATCAAATGCGTCTCCTGTAGGCAGCATATTGTTGGGTCTTGTTTTGTGATCCATTCTACTAGCCTGTGTCTCTTAATTGGTGAGTTTAAGCCATTAACATTTAGGGTTATTATTGAGATATGGGTTGCTCTTCCAGCCATATTTGTTTATTTCTGTTACTAAACATGGTTTGTTTTCCTCTTTGATTATTCCCCCCACCCTTTACTGCCCTACCTCCCACTGTTAGTTTTCATTGTTATTTTTCATTTCCTCTTCCTGTAATGTTTTGGCGAGGATGTTTTGAAGAGATGGTTTTCTAGATGCAAATTCTTTAAACTTTTGTTTATCGTGGAAGGTTTTAATTTCATCTTGCATCCTGAAGCTTAATTTCACTGGATACACAATTCTTGGTTGGAACCCATTTTCTTTCAGTGTTTGAAATATGTTATTCCAGGATCTTCTAGCTTTCAGAGTGTGTGTTGAAAGATCAGCTGTTATCCTGATTGGCTTACCCCTAAATGTAATCTGCTTCCTTTCTCTTGTAGCTTTTAAAATTCTCTCCTTATTCTGTATGTTGGGCATCTTCATTATAATGTGTCTAGGTGTGGATCTCTTATGATTTTGCACATTTGGCGTCCTGTAGGCTTCTAGATTTGGGATTCTGTCTCATTCTTCAAGTCTGGGAAATTTTCTCGTATTATTTCATTGAATAGATTACTCATTCCTTTGGTTTGGAGTTCTGTACCTTCCTGTATGCCAATGACTCTTAAGTTTGGTCTCTTAATGTTATCCCATATTTCTTGGATGTTCTGCTCATGGTTTCTTAACAGTCTTGCTGAGCTGTCTATGTTCTTTTCAAGTTGAAATACTTTGTCTTCATTGTCTGATGTTCTATCTTCTAAGTGTTCTACTCTGCTGGTAGTATTCTCCATTGAGTTTTTAAGTTTGTTTATTGCTTCCTGCATTTCTAGGATTTCTGTTTGTTTGTTTTTTATAACCTCTATCTCCCTGTATAGTTGATCCTTTGCTTCCTGGATTTGTTTGTGTAATTCATTGTTGAAGTGATCTTTCATTGTCTGATTTTGCTGTCTAATGTCTTCCTTGATACTCTAGATCATCTGAAGCATGTATATCCTGAATTCTTTATCTGACATTCCATCTGCTGCAGCTGTTACCTCTTCTAAAGTTGAATTGACCTGCATTGCTTGTGGTCCTTTCTTTCCTTGTCTTTTCATACTGCTTGCATTTCTTTCTGCTTGGTGAAACTGTTGTGTTTTTGAAATGTTTTTTTTTTCCCCTATGTATTTATATTGCTCTTGTATAGTTGAAAAGTCTCCCTTGCAGGGTTGGGCGGCGGTCTGCCTACCTTGCAGGCATGGGCGGGGGCTCTGCTCTGCCTCTCTTCCAATTGGTGTGAGGTGTCTACCACGCCCGCGGACCCCTGGGCCTGTTCTGCCGGTTGGTCACAGGTCTGCCTACCTTGCATGCGTGGGAGGCGGCTCTGCCCTGCCCTTACTCCAATTGGGGTGTCGTGACTACCACACCGGCAGGTCACTGGGCCTGTTCTGGGCACAGGCGGCAGCTCTGTTCTGCCCCTACTCCAATTGGGGTGACGAGTGTACCAGGCTGGCAGGCCACTGGGCCTGATCCGCCGGTCAGTTGCAGGTCTGCCTACCGTGCAGGCGCGGGCGCAGCTCTGCTCTGCCCCCCCTCCAATTGGTGAGACTTGTGTACCACACCCTCGGACCACTGAGCCTGTTCCGGGCACGGGCGAAAGCTCTGTTCTGCTCCTACTCCAATTGGGGTGACATGCCTACAACCCCGGCCGGCCGCTGGGCCTGTTCCACCGGTCGGTCGCAGGTCTGCCTACCTTGCGGGCATGGGCAGCGGCTCTGCTATGCCCCTACTCCAAGTGGGGTGACGTGTCTGTCGAACTAGCAGGCCACTGGGCCTCTTCCGCTGGTCTGTCGCAGGTCTGCCCACCCTGCAGGCACAGTGGCAGTTCCGCTCCGCCCCCACTCCAATTGGGGTCACGTGACCACCACACAGGCGGGGCCTGATCCGGGCGCGGACGAAGGCTCTGCTCTGTCCCTACTCCAGTTGGAGTGACGTGTGTACCATGCTGGCAGGCCGTTGGGCCTGACCCGCCAGTCTGTCGCAGGTCTGCCCACCTTGCGGGTGTGGGTGGCTGCTCCGCTCCGTCCCCTCTCCAATTGGGGACATGCCACCACCACGCCTGCGAGCCGCTGGGCCTGCTCCGGGCACGGGCTGCGGCCCGGCTCCTCCCCCTGGCTCGAAGACAAAGTGAGAGAGACTCGGGTGTCTGTGACTCACCCTCCCTACCAGGAGACCAACTGTTTCTCTCGCCACTGGTATTGATGAAGTTCTCTCCTACGCCGCTTTCTGATGACATCATATCTCTGCCATGTTGGTATCCTATGCAAATGGCAGCACTTCGTTTCCTTTGCTGGGTGACCAAAGCAACGGGTGAGACCTGACCGGCCCTCACAGGCCCCGTCTCAGTCCTGTTGCCACTGCCCATGAAGGCTCGGTTGGTATTTACCTCCACAGTACTCAGCAGGACACGGACCAAGAAGCAGTTTCCATGGGCTCCTTAGCCCTGGGCCAGAGCAGTTCTGGGAGCTGGAACTCAGCTGCTCCATGCTCGGTGTATGCTCCTATAAGAGCAGGCTCCAAGAAGCAGTCTCTGCGGGTCATCTAGCACTGAGCCTGAGTAATCTGTCTGCAAGCCGCAGGTGAATGGCAGCCTGAAATTACCTGTTCTATGGCTGAATGAGCTGCGGTCAATCGAAAACAGGGATGGTGACGTCAGCTCTCCAAGATGGTGGCCGCTGGCCTCCTCTGTGGTCTGACCGGTGTGGAGAACCGAATTGGACTGCTTCCTTCCCCCGTCTCGAACCCAGAATTCAGCACTGAGTACGGTGCTTGCATGGCTGGCAGAAACTGCAGCGCTGTATCCCTGCGTCGCTATCTCTTCGTTTCCCAGCGTGCGCTGCAGACTCTAGCCGCGGGGTGATTTGCTAAATAAGCAGTGTTACCCTCCGTGCAACAAATCTCTCACGTTTGAGTCCCCGCAGCCGATCCTCATGCAATGGAAATCCTTCCTCCAGGTTCCGGCGCACCCCACTATTGCTGGAAATTCCTAACCTGTTATTTGTATTCTTGATAGCTGCCATTCTGACTAGAGTGATATGAAATCTTAAGACTAGTTTTGATTTACATTTCTCTAATTGCTAGAGATGTTGAACATTTTTTCATATGTGTGTTGATTGATTGTATATCCTCTTCTGAGAAGTGTCTGTTCAGGTCCTTGGCCCGTTTATTGATTGGGTTATTTGTGTTTTTTTTTTTTTTTGCTGTTAAGATTTTGAGTGCTTTATATATCCTAGAGATTAGTGCTCTATCCAATGTGCTTGTGGTAAAGATTTGCTCCCAAGATGTAGGCTCTCTAGGCACCTCACTGATTGTTTCTTTTGCAGAGAAGAACCTTTTTAGTTTGAATACATCCCATTTATTGATTTTTTATTTTGTTTCTTGCACTATATGAGTCTTACTAAGGACGTTGGGGCCTAATCCGACATGATGGAGATTTGGGCCTAGTTTTTCCTTCATTAGGTGCAGGATCTCTGGTTTAATTACTAGGTCCTTGATCAACTTTGAGTTAGTTGAGTTTTGTGCATGGTAAAAGATAGAAGTTTAATTTCATTTTATTACATGTGGATTTCCAGTTTTCCCAGCAGTATTTTTTGAAGAGGTGATCTTTTATCCAGTGTATGTTTTTGGCACCTTTGTCTAATATAAGATAACTGTAGTTATGTGGGTTAGATTCTGTGTCCTCTCTTCTGTAACATTGGCCTACAGGTACAATACCATGCTGTTTTTGTTTCTATTGCTCTGTAGTATAGTTTAAGGTCTGGAACAGAAATGCCTCCAGCCTCACTCTTCTTGTGCATGATCTTTTAAAGGACCACTTTATTGGCCTACAATGAAATTCCAGGTTTTATATATTACCAATAAACTCTATGAATATTTATGTTCAAATCTTTAGACATATTAACAAATGCTTTCATTTCTTTTGTATAAAGTAAGAGTGAGATGATCTCTTAAGTATATGTTTAACTTTGAAAGGAACTGGACTAACAATCCATTTGTAAAAGTGATTGTACCATGTGTATCAATCTTTGAGAAACTGGCAAATTAATGTGCCATTTAGTTTTTCATGTGTCAGCCACATGTTTTTGTTGAAATAGGCCTGGTGGTATAATTAATTGCTTTTTTTTTTTGTACTGGGAATTGAATCCATGGCACTTACCCATGGAGCCACATGTACAGACCAGCTCTTTTTCACATATTATTTAAGATAGGATCTCCTTGTGTTGTTAGGGCCTTGCTAATTTGCTGAGTCTAACCTAGAACTTAGGATCTTTGTACCTCATCTTCCTGAGCTGATGGGATTACAAGCTTATGCCATCACACCAGGATAGTTTATTGTTTTTTGATTGTGGGTACATATATAACTCTGATCTTTCCAAACAGTGAAACAGAATGTGTTTCTATTTCACTACTCAAATGAGCTTTCTGAAACAGATTGGTTTTAGGTACTTGTTCACTTTATGTCCTTTATAGTCTACAACAAGGAGGTTGAAATGAGAGCATATTGTGAAAGTACTTTTCTTTTCAAATAGACCTGTTTTAAATGAATGGTCTATGATTTTTCACATTCTATAACAATTTACTTATTACTATAATGAAGTCAGATGGAACATATACAATCTCATCCCTAAAACCTAAGATCCCTAAAATCTCACTGATGTTATGTAGTTTATAGAGTGCCTAATAATTGTAATTTTATTTTTATTCTTTTTATCCAGAAACATAATCAGAATTCAAAGTGTGGAGCTGAAGTGAGATCTAGAGCAGAAAGGAAATGAGTGTTATTATAGAACCTATTACTATGAGGTACCTCTATGAGTTCACAGATGCTGGCCTTAGGAGTGTCAGCATTTTTCTGATATTTGTGAGCCTCTGCTTCCCTTCTATGGAGTCATGATGTAATTTGGCTTTGCTCAGATACCATTGCCTATGAATTCTGTTTCTGTAATAAGGGAAATAATCATCCCTGGTCAAAGTAAGCACCTTCAACTGGCTTTTCAAGGCTGAAGTGTGACTATAAAATAATTTTTTGACTCAGTGTGGCTGCAGATCTATATGTAAGTTGAAGTTTGTTCTATTTTCTTGATATTTTATATGATTTTACACTTTTCAGTTAATGCCAGCCAACTCCCTTTAGAAATCAAAGACTTGACAAAGTAGCATAGAAATTTTTGAGTCATTGGAGGTAAAGAAATAGCAAGGATTTAATGGCTGACTGGGCTGAGGCAAGGGCTGCTGTGCAGGACTGGAACTCTGTCCATGCAGGAATACCTGCTCTCTTGCCTACTTTTTTGTCTTTCTCTTGTGTTGGTTAAGTAATCCTGACTAGAATAGGGAGAGAAATAGTGGATGTAAGGCTTTGATCTTTTGCTATATGACTAGACAGATTGACTACTGAAAAGCTGACAAGCATTTTGTGAAACACAGTAATTATGAAATAATTTTCCCTACAAATTTTTTGATGAACGAGGTAGAAGGTACCATGCTTTGAATATGTGCAAGTTAAACAACTATGAAGCACACACTGTATGAATGTTCATTTACCTCACTTATCCCTTCCAGCTAGTTAATTATGTGCTCAATAAACTAAGGTGGATATTCTCTTATTCAACCAAATAGGGATCCTAGTAGGTGTCTGGTGTTGTTGAAGATTCTAGTTTCAGAAATGCCCTCTATTCATAGAAACCTTTTAATCTGATGGAAGAATTATAAAATTATATCAGTTTCCCTGCATTTTTTTGCTGTGATTGATTGAAGTATTCAAAGACAATACAGAACCCCCTCATCCTCCATTGGAGGGCACATGGAAATACAGAAAGTGAAAACTCTTTGTGTGTGTGTGTGTGTGTGTGTGTGTTTGGAGAGAGAGAGAGAGAGAGAGAGAGAGAGAGAGAGAGAGAGAGAGAGAGAGAGAGAGAGATTGACCATGTCCCAAGAATGGCATTTAAGTCCTTTGACTATAAACAAAACAAGACCAAAGGGTGTACCATGATCTCATAATGTGTAGTAGATCCAACAGGAATTCTTGGGTCTTTTCATGTTGTACAGTCAGTATTTGGGATTCAGTGTGCCATGTCTAATGGGGGAAGGTGTCAAGAGCGGTAATTGAATTATGGTCTTTGAACTGTGTGGATTCAGAGACGATGCCCTTCCTGGAAACTCTAGGGGCCTAAGTTGCCAATTTGAGACTACAGAGCTTCTTTAGTGATAACATGTTCAAAGGGAAATTCCATACTAGCCATGGATTTATCAGTTCATGACCTGGGTTCCAATACCAGCTGCCTGGGGGAAGAGAATTAGGGGTGTAAGCTGATGGTTCTAATTGGGCTGTTTATATTCAAAATTTCAGTTTTGCTTTTCTTGAAGAAACTTTCTCACAATTGTTCCTTTTGCTGTTTAAACCTATATAAAGAATTTGCTGAGCCTGCTCATGGTCACTATTTATCTATCAATGTACAGTGATCTACCAGGCCCCAGTTTTTTCCTCTATTTGTGTGTCTGTTTGTCTTTTATCCCTACCCTCACCACCCAGTATGGAAACTTGAATTAATAGTAGTGCAGGGTGCAGCAGAAGGGCAGGAGGGAGAAGTGGTTACAGAAAGACACAGTCTTCTTGGCAAGGTTTTACAGTTTTAGGAAAGAGGCATATGCTATAAAGCAGAAAATAAGAGGGGAATGGCTTGTGAGGGCTGAGAGAAAGGTGGAGGTGAAGATGGGGAGAACAGGAAAGGTAAAGGACTTAACTGAATTTTTGACATGAGTGTAGCTCCAGACTCTATTAAAACAAATTAGCATAGTTCTGTCTACTCACGGTGTTTAGGAAATAGAAAATAATTGACCACCTGGAGGTGCTCATTCCCTTGACTAGAGTGTGAACTCCAAGGGGCTAGGACTTTGTTTTTCCATTTGTTTAACTACTGGATTTGCTCTCACCTCTATCCCATGTCCTAAAATATTATCTTGTACATGCATAGTAGACACAACATAATTGTGTTGCCTGAATGGATGTGGAACTACTCAGTGCCCTACATAGTAACTGTGGCATTTGGGTTTCTATGCTTCTGATGTTTTCTGTAACACTGGCATTTACTGTCAAAGAAAGCCAAACAAAGGGACTTTTGAAATGCTTTGCCTTACTATATTCACATTTGTTTTTCTGGTTGAATCCTTCAGGATGGCTTGCTCTTTTTTTGACTACATATCTTAAAAACATGGGAAATTTTCTAGGCAATGAAAACTTAGGAAATATAAAGGCTTTTACTGATCATTTCTGAAGCAGTTTCTAGGTAGATATTAATAAGGGAGATGCATTAAGAACTGTAGACAAATGCACTTTGAGAGTTTGCCCAAGCATTGTGAATTTGGGTTATTACTAATGATTGAACCCAAGACTTCATGCATGCTAAATACCCCCACTTGCACTGACTTACACCCCCAGACATACCCAGTCATTTGTGTGTCTTTACACTGGGGGAGGAAGGATAACAAATGAGTTAAGAATTTTCTGAATCCCAGTTTACCACACTCTCAATAGTCCAGTGATTCAGAGTTTCCACAGTTAATAAACAAAGTGAATGGTACATATCACCTCAGCCTCTGGCAGTGCTGGTTTCATTTGTTAAAGATCAGGTGCTACAGGCCAAGAAAGATGAGATCATTCTAGATGTTAGTGCTGTGGGGTCAGTTGCACTGGGACTTTCGTATTTCATGACACCTATGCAATCATAGGATCAACCTCCCTGGGTATCAGTATGTGAGGGCACATAGCTGTTGGCTTTGATCCTGTGCTTGGAATAGATACTGATTCCACTGTAGAACACATCTTGATGTGCCTAGCAAGTCAAAAGAGGGACTGGCATACACACCAGAGTTCTGAATGCCTGAAGCCAGACTGCTGTGTGCACTCCGGTGCCCCTGCAGTAGCCCTGCCCTTAGTTCTCTTCCTCCACCTAATTCTTTCTAGTAGAGTCACCTCTTATATTTAGGATAATAATCAGCCTAAAATTGACTTCTTAGGTCTTAGCACAGTCAACACTGCCATAATCACCCTCTTCTACTCTGATTGTTTACTACCCTCAGGAATTCTCTTAA
>NW_026693448.1:17500-21437 GCF_021218885.2 Marmota monax
TTAGGGTAAGACCCCATCAGGTGTGTTCCACGCATCACAGCCACACTTTGAAAATATATATAATTCTTACCTTTTGTTTTTATTTCTTTAATATTACTTTCCTAGATTTTATTTCCAGCTGGTCCACACCTCTCATAGTTACCCACTCCCTCCCCATGCAGGTTGTGAGTGAGATGTTTTGGTGCATGTAACATACTGTTTTTGTTACTATAGCTCTGAAGTATTATTTAAGGTCCAATATTGTGATACCTCCTGCTTTGCTTTTCTCTCTCAGGATTTCTTGGGCTATTCTGGGTCTCTTATTTTTCCAAATGAATTTTGTAACTGCCTTTTATAATTCTTTGAAGAGTGTCAGTGAATTTTTGATGAGAATTGCAGTGAATCTGAACAGTGGTTTTGGTAGAAAGGCCATTTTGATAATATTAGTTTTGCTTATCCAAGAATATGGAAGGTCTTTCCATTTTCTTTTTTTTGACATATCATACCTTTGAATCAAATGGGGTATAATTTCTCATTTTTCTGAGATCTTCTTCAATTTCTTTCTTTAGTGTTCTGTAGTTTTCATTGTAGAGGTTATTTTGCCACTTTTTTTCAGATTGATTTTTGAAGCTATTGTGAATGGGTTGTTTTCCTAATTGCTTTTTTAGCCAATTTATCATTGGATTATAGGAATATGGTTAATTCATGGATGCTGATTTGTATCCTGCTATTTTGCTGAATTCGTATATGAGCTCTTGAAGTCTTCTGCTAGAGTTATTTGGGTCTTCTAAATATAGGATTATGACATCATTAAACAGAGATAATTTGAGCTCTTCTTTCATGTTTGCATGTCTTCAATTACCTTCTCTTGCCTGATTGCTCTGGTTTGAATTTCAAGGTCTATGTTGAATAGGAGTGGGGAAAGAGGGCATGCTTTGTTCCTGTTTATAGAGGAAATGCTTTCAGATTCTCTTCATTTAATATAATGTTGCCTTAGGTTGGTCCCATATAACTACAGATAAAAAAAATTATCTCAACATTGTAAAAGCTATATGTCAATATCTTTAAGATTTTATAGTTCATTGTGGAGTAGAAATTTTCAAAATATTTTCTGATGATTCTATGGATTTAGTAGCATATAGGTTGATATTTCCTTTTTCATCTCAAATCTTATTTGTGTTTTTCCCCTTTTAATTTAGTTAGTTTGGCTAAACATTTATCCTTTCCAAAACCAACTCTGTTTCATTGATCTTTTGAAAATTTTTGAATTCACAATTTTATTGGTTTCTGCTCTCACTTTAATTATGTCCTATCGTCTAATGATTGGGGCATTGGTTTGTTGGTTCTTGTTTTCCTAGGGGCTTGAGATGTAATTTTAGATTATTTATTTGTTACCTTTCTATTCTGTTAATGTATTAGCTCAATGCTATGAACATTTCTTTTACAGCTGTCTTCATACTGTCACAGAGAATTTGATATATTTTATCACTCTTCTCATTTACTTCTCAAATTTTTAATATTTCCCCTGAGTTATTCTTCTATCCATTCATCTTCAAAAGTGGTTTATTTTATCTGCTGGTGTTAGAGTGGTTTCTGCTTTTTACCTTATTTTTGATTTCCAATTCATTCTGTTGTGTTATAGTAGAATTCAAAGTATTATCTCTTTTTTATTGTATTTGCAAAGATTTGGTTTGTGACTGAAAAGGTTGCCTGTTTCAGAAAATTTCCCATGTGCTCTAGTGAGGAAAGTGAATTCAGTCATTGATGGCTAAAATATTCTGTTAATGTCTTGTAGGTTCATGTATTAATGGTATTTTTTAGTTCTCTACAGAACTAGAATCTTTACTTAGCTTATGTTTGGTTGATCTATCCAGTGTTGAAAGAGGAAATTTAAAGTCACCCAGTGTCATCATTGTATTGTGATCAATTTGATTCTTAATATCGCTAAGGGTTTGTTTCATGTATGTAGATGCTCTGTTGTTTGAGGCATTGATCTTTTCAATCATTATCTTGTTGATATATGATTCCCTTTAGTAGTATGAAGTAACTTTCTTCGTCTTTTCTGATTAATTTTGTCTTAACATCCACTTTATCTGATATTGGAATAGTTATGGCTGATTGTTCATGGTTATACTTTAATGATATATCTTTTGATATCTAGCTCCTTGATCCACTTTGAGTTAACTTTTGTGCATGGCGAGAGGAGGGGATTCAGTTTCATTTTGTTGCATATGGATTTCCAGTTTTCCCAGCACCATTTGTTGAAGATGCTATCCTCCCTCCATTGCATGCAAATCAGAGACTCTGCGTCTGATAGAAGAAAAAGTTGGCTCCGATCTACATATTGTAGGGTCGGGCTCCAAATTCCTTAATAGGACACCCATAGCACAAAAGTTGATAACAAAAATCAACAAATGGGACTTACTTAAACTGAAAAGTTTTCTCTCAGCAAGAGAAACAATAAAAGAGGTAAATAGGGAGCCTACATCATGGGAACAAATTTTTACTCCTCACACTTCAGATAGAGCCCTAATATCCAGAGTATACAAAGAACTCAAAAAATTAAACAATAAGAAAACAAATAACCCAATCAACAAATGGGCCAAAGACCTGAACAGACACTTCTCAGAGGAGGACATACAATCAATCAACAAGTACATGAAAAAATGCTCACCATCTCTAGCAGTCAGAGAAATGCAAATCAAAACCACCCTAAGATACCATCTCACTCCAGTAAGATTGGCAGCCATTGTGAAGTCAAACAACAACAAGTGCTGGAGAGGATGTGGGGAAAAGGGTACTCTTGTACATTGCTGGTGGGACTGCAAACTGGTGCGGCCAATCTGGAAAACAGTATGGAGACTCCTGGGAAAGCTGGGAATGGAACCACCATTTGACCCAGCTATTGCCCTTCTTGGACTTTTCCCAGAAGACCTTAAAAGAGCGTACTACAGGGATACTGCTACATCGATGTTCATAGCAGCACAATTCACAATTGCTAGACTGTGGAACCAACCCAGATGCCCTTCAATGGATGAATGGATAAAAAAAATGTGGCATTTATACACCATGGAGTATTACGCAGCACTAAAAAATGACAAAATCATAGAATTTGCAGGGAAATGGATGGCACTAGAGCAGATTATGCTTAGTGAAGCTAGCCAATCCCTAAAAAACAAATACCAAATGTCTTCTTTGATATAATGAGAGCAACTAAGAACAGAGCAGGGAGGAAGAGCAGGAAGAAAAGATTAACATTAAACAGATACATGAGGTGGGATGGAAAGGGAGAGAAAAGGGAAATTGCATGGTAATGGAGGGAGACCCTCATTGTTATACAAAATTACATATAAGAGGTTTTGAGGGGAATGGGAAAATAAACAAGGAGAGATATGAATTACAGTGGATGGGGTAGAGCGAGAAGATGGGAGGGGAGGGAGGGGGGATGGTGGAGGATAGGAAAGGTAGCAGAATACAACAGTTACTAATAGGGCATTATGTAAAAATGTGGATGTGTAACCGATGTGATTCTGCAATCTGTATTTGGGGTAAAATTGGGAGTTCATAACCAACTGGAATCTAATATATGAAATATGATATGTCAAGAGCTTTATAATGTTTTGAACAACCAATAAAAAAAATTAAAAAAAAAAAAAAAGAAAAAATCAAAGTAAAAAAAAAAATGATATATCTTTTCCCATTCTTTTACCTTATGAATATGGATATATTTGCCTCTGAGGAGAGTCTCTTGCAGACAACAATTTTGGGTCTTGTTCTTTAATCTAATCTGCCAATCTGTCAT
Organism: Marmota monax; assembly: GCF_021218885.2. Lineage (NCBI taxonomy): Eukaryota > Metazoa > Chordata > Mammalia > Rodentia > Sciuridae > Marmota > Marmota monax. The sequence goes on from NW_026693448.1 coordinate 21,282, forward strand.
TTGATTGAAGATTTTAGACTATTTACATTCAATGTTGTTATTGAGAGATGGTTTATTTTATTTTATTTTATTTTATTTCATTTTTTTTATTGGTTGTTCAAAACATTACAAAGCTCATGACATATGGGAGTTCATAACTCACTTGAATCAAATTTA
>NW_026693449.1:0-46267 GCF_021218885.2 Marmota monax
TGATTTAAGGCATGAGAAATGTGACTGGAGGAGAAGTAACAAGTAGTTTCCACGTGTTCAACTCAATGCCATGGCTCTTCTCAGGATGCTTGTTTAGAAATTATTGGTGTTATCAGATATGAGATGTTATATTTTTATATTATATATCAGATATTATTATATATTATGTATAATATATAATATATTTATAATATGTCATATATTATAAATATAATATATATTATATTATATTTATTACACATAAATATAATATATATTATATATTGTGATATAATATATATTATATGTTATATATATAATCTCAACACATGAAAAAATTCCCAAACCAAGCACTCCTGGTTCCTAATATTTTGCATAAGGGTATTTAACCCTCTCTACCCAATTTTTACCCAGCAGTAGTATTACCCGAAGTGAGTCAGAATCTAGATTTTATTGCTCATAATGCTCCACAATTACTCAGAGTCAAATGAGCAGGGAAATAGGTTTCATTCAAAGCCAGCTTTGAAGAAAGATAAAAGAATGCTCTTTGTTTTGAATTTCCATCTTCAGAAAGCTCCAGGGCCAAGAAAGCTTTTATAAGAGAAGGAGTGATAAAGAGGACAAAAGGTAGGGAAAATATATATGAAGGTTTAGCTAATCTGTGTTAGAGATCATGTCAGTGGTGCCTGGCCAAGGTGGGATTAGTTTCTCTTGTCAACATGAGGAAGTTCAGAAGTTCTAACAATTTGTGGCTTTGATCCCTCTTAATTTCAGATGCATTTCCTTAATTTTAGAGGGAGTCATTTCAAATTCTCCTGTTTAGTCAGCCTTCAGAGTTGAGGAAATTACTGTTCCAATGTCATCTGACTAGCTGTCCAACATTGTATCAGTGTGCAGAATTAGAACATAAAGAGTCAGATGCTTATTCCTAAAGGGGTAAATTCTGAATTATTAAATATTTCCACCTAGGGAAACATCTTCAGTGTCAGTTTGTGTAATTGCTCCTTCAATGCCTTCTCAGTTGTTTGATTTGGTGGGTTGGATGGGTTTCTCCATGCAATTTCAACCCTGTCTCTGAACTATGTCCTTTGAAGACACTGTGAATTATTTACCAAGCATACTTATCCCATGGTGTGGGAGCCTTGTCCCATTCTTTGATCTCAATGGGCTCAATTCAGAGGAGATCTCTCTTCCTGCTACCAGTGAAAGTAGGAGGATGCGTTTTTTTCAGCTGTTTCCATTCCATTACTTCCTCATCACTTCTTGACCATCATAGAGGACTTTCCCCAGTTCTTCAGAGGCCCCCAGTAATAGTGAGCAGAACCAAGGGAGTGAATGCTGTCACATAGTCTCTCCTCCACTTTTGGCATTTAGTCCCTATTCCTGTGAAACAGAGTTGAAAGTCTAAATAAATATTCCAGCTTCACTTGCTTTTCTTTATTAGTTAATTGACTTAAAAATCAATAATTTTGGAAGTCATGGAGCTGAGCAATATTATCATTAGCCTCCTACTAGCTTTGCGGTAGTTAAAGTCAAGGACATGTGGGGCATGGTGAAATCATTTGCCGGGGTTGTTTCCCAGGGATTCAAAGCCCATTTTTGTTGGAGCCAATGACTTCACTTGGGCCTGCACCAGTATTGCATGGGTAACATTTTGACATCCCCAGGCCAGAAATTCCATGCTCATATCTGCTAACACCAATAATTTCTGAACAAGCATCCTGAGAAGAGCCATGACATTGAGTTGAACATGTGTAAACTACTGGTTACTTCACCTCTAGTCACCTTTCTCATGCCTTAAATCACCTGCACCTTTATCCCAGAAAACACCATAAACCTTAGTCTCAGGAGGGTCTCTTCTTTCTTTGTGCTGAGTCTATTTACAAATACACTCTTTTTTTTTTTTTACAAAACTTGTCATTGTAATGACTGGCATACAGTGAGGTGTGCAAAATGGAACTTTTTTGGAAACAATTTGATGAAATGGCCAAAAATAATATCCAGAAGAACATTTGCCATGGCTTTTCAGCCCCTAGCCACTCTAAAAACCTTTGGACAAGTCAAAGCAAGTATCTAAGCACCTTGTCCCATGGACCATCCCCGGGACTTTTCCTGACTCAGCACTGTGGACCTTCAGTGCATAGTTTCAATTTTGCACTCCGGATTGAAGACATCCTACCACATGAGTCACTTTGGTATAAGCAATCAGATTCCTATTTCTTTTCCTCTCTCATTTGGCTTTTCTAGTGGGGGAGCTGGATTTGGATAGACAAGATTTAACATGTGAATGGAAGTTCTGGTTTGAACTTCCTTGGGGGCAATGTGATTCCAGACCAGAGAGGGATTAAGGACCTTCTATCTACAGAAGTTCTCATTGGTTTCTCTCTGGGTTGGTCTGGTTGTGGTTGGAGATGGCCCAAATCTGATTGCAGAAACCTGGTCAGATGTGGTTTGGCCTTCATTGGAAGTGTCCTGAGACCTGATTCTAACTACAATAAAAGTAATAAAAGAATATAATTTTGACCTGTTTTGTCACTATTCGGAAACAATGGGAAATATTAGTTACATCTCCACATGCAGCCCATTAGTTGACATTCTCCAACAACTGGGTCACTTGCAGCTCTAAATCCATGAGAAGAAAAAAACGATTTTTTTTGTAATCCTGTCTGATCTTCATATTCCTTGAATTAAGGAAAGTATTAGCCTGAAAATGGGTCATGGGGACAGCACTGGGAAGAACTTAACTTAAACCTGTCAAGGTATACTGTCGCCTTAATTCTGAAGAGTGGCTTTAGCAGGGGTTACTGGGGCCACTCTGCTCTTTTGCAGGGGATTCCCATGAATTTTTTAAACACTATTAACTCCCAGTAACATCTTGTTGCCTTTTCTGGTAAATTCCTTTTGGCTCTGCAAGCCTAATTTAATGTTTTATCAGCATGCCTAATTTACAAACTTCTTGGGAGTGCATTTTAATTAATCTTAAACTTCAATTATATGGTGAACATATAAAAGTTTTAAGCTTTCCATTTTTTCTTCTAACGACTTTCTTCTTATATTAAGGATAATTGTTATTATGTGGAATGCAAAGTCTAAGAGTTAACTCATAAATTCTTTTGAAAATGAGAAGAAGGAAAATGAAGAAGAAAGATGAAATAAATAGTCAAGAGAAGAAGAGGGAAGAGGAGGAGCAAAGATCACAGTCTTTTTAAGAAATCAGGCTGCTATGAGATCTGCTTTACCTAAAAAAAATTTGGTCCACAAACTTCCTAAGACTACAAAAAAATATCTTAAAGTGTAGTCATATAAAGTGGTTACCTTAGCTTCTACCATTTTGTCATAAATATAATTTGGATTGAAATGCCCTTTAACAAACTATTCAATTCACATTGCTTTATCACACTTGTGTATCATGTGCATCAAGTACATGGGTTTTCTTTGACTAAGAAATAACTTGAAATGATTGTCTGATGTCTCAGCAATGCAGGTATAACTGTCAAAGATAGACTAGGTGAATAGAAATGAGATTAAATATTTATAAATGTACTTCTCATGTTGCTTAAAGTCTTAAATTCTATTATGCTGAAATTTGATACAACATCTGAGTCATTTCTAAATAAGAAATTTAGGGGATAGAAGAAGACTGGGTCCCTTCTCCGAGTCACGTGGCCTGCCTTCCGTGAAAAATATGGAACGCTTCACGAATTTGCGTGTCATCCTTGCGCAGGGGCCATGCTAATCTTCTCTGTATAGTTCCAATTTTAGTATATGTGCTGCCGAAGCGAGCACTATTTCATTATTTTCATTCAAGTATTTTCTACATAACAGTTTTTGGTATATATTTTGAATTTATTTACTACTTTATGTGTGTGCAGGGAGCAAATCTAGGCTGTGATCTCTCTATCACTGAACTTCATCCCCAGGGCTCTGAATTCTTTTATTTATATAAATTCCAAAATACCATATACAATCTAATATCCTGTTTCTGTTATTTATTTTTTTGTCTCAAAATCACATTTTCTTTCTCCTTTTTTGTGTGTTTATACTTTCTTTCAGTTGCTTTCAGAGAATGCTGATACCACAATATTCATTAAGATCCAGCTATGAATAGTATCCTAATTTTGGTTTAAAATGAAACCGGAATAAATGTATTTCTATATGAGTCTTCCCAGTGACAGAATGAATCCTAAAAAAAAAAATTCATGAAAATGTTTGTGTTCATCATGGACATATAGTTGAAGTTCTGTAAGTCTACAATATAGTACCTTTGATATTCTAAAAATTATGTCCTGTCAATTTTCTTACCTTCCCTTCATGCCTGATTTTCCTGAATAGGACACAATTTTAACAATAACTCCTGAGGTCAACAACCTGACACCATGGTTTTTCTTTGTAAACTGCAGATAGAAGATTTTGTCCACATGCAGGTGCTACTTTCTGAGGCCAGAGGCAGGGGGTGAATGCTGGGATGGCAGTACTTGCTCACAGAACCTGGTAACCAGAGCTTCTCCTGAACCCATGCTATCACTTTCTAGGGTTTCCTGTCTCAAACTAATGTAGAGAAATAGTTATTTCAGCAGTATGAAAACATTGAAACCATCCACAGGAATACTTTCATTCAAACCCTCCATCCCTTTAGATTCAGTTCCTGATGTATTTGGCCCTAGGACACAACCATCTAATTTGTCCAAAACTCATTGACCAGAAATCACCTATTGCCCTTGGGATGGGTGAAGTGTGAGAGGAAAAGCCTAGGTGTCAGAACTCCTAGTTCTCAGGGACAGTGAGAGCAACAGTGCCAAACCCATCCAGTCACATGAGGTGTCCATCAGCCTCGGAAGTACCCACCAGAGCGAATTTCTTCTGTTCCTTTGAGAAAAACACCAGAAGTGGGGATTTTGGTTTGTCCCTGTGTGGCCAGGGACAGTCTTCATGAACTGGATTCCGCAGTGGGACAATGGTCCCTGAGGTTTGGTGCCTTGAAAACAGAGGCTTACCACAGTCTATCAGTTGGTGCCACACCTTTTGCCTTCTGCCCCCGCCCCGGCTCAGGGAACACAACTTCAGGGAGAGGCAGCCTTGGGCATGCTAGCCCCACAGCCTGTGTCTCCTGTACCAAAGTCCAGTCCAAGCTATCTCCTAGAGGTCCAGTTTGCTGCCCACAGCCCTGAGAGGGGCTACTAGCACCTTCCCACTAGGTGAGTGTTTCTCCTCTGGGTAGAGGGAGTGGTGGGGTCATCTCCATCTGGCAAGGGATCAGTGGAGGCTGTGGGCACTGTCCTCAACCCCACAGACAGCTTCATCAGAGTGCAGGAGGGAGGGGAAGCACTCAGTCCTCCACTGGGGAGGGAGGGAAAGGAAGGCAGAGGAACTGAGCCAGGAGACTGGGGGAAAATGCTTGAGGATTTCTACAGCAGTACAGATGCTTGGTGGCCTTGTGGACTGGAAGCTGATGTTTCATGGCCTGTATGGAAGTTCAAGCTGACTCCCTTTGACCTCCATATCTGTGCTTTATATCCATGAGTTTTATGCTATGCCTCTGAGCAGAAATTTGTGCCCTTGGTCATTTGAACTACTATTAAGTGAACAAGTTTGTGTGCCAGGAAAGGTGGGTAGGTATTTTTTTTTTTTTTAGAAAAGAGCACACTGGGGCTGGGGATGTGGCGTGCTCGCCTGGCATGCCTGGGGCACTGGGTTCGATCCTCATCTCCACATAAAAATAAAGATGTTGTGTCCACCAAAAACTAAAAAATAAATATTAAAAAAATTCTCTCTCTCTTTAAAAATAAATAAAGGCATTGTGTTGTGTCCATCTACAACTCTCTCTCTCTCTCTAAAAAAAAAAAAAGAGCACATTGCTTAAATGACATGACTGAGTTTGTACCCTTGGCAGTTTGATTTGAGAGTAGGAAATAAAAACAGTCCATACAGAATTTTTTTCACAAAACGATGTGGCAGTGCAACTGATTCTGGGTCTGGTAGGGAATCCAGCCTGCACAAGTCAGTTAAGATAAAACTCTTGCCTGTTCTCAAATGTGTGAAGATAAGGAGAGTTAATATTGAAGAAGGAAAACTTTCCTGAGCATGGGAATTACTGCTGGTGGAGGAAATATTTATTAGCATTAATGCTTTAAAGGGATTGGCGAAGCAATTATTTTTCTTATTCCCAGGTTAGTTTTCTCATCAATTTGGGTAGTTTGCTACAGAGTTCTTGAGGTCTCTTTCAGAATTTTTATGGAAATATTTCCGTTTTGATGATTAAATGTAAAAATGAACCAACTATTTACAACACTTACTAAAAACAATACTGAAAACATTCAAATGATTCAAAAAATTCAGCCCAAAAACTAAATTATAGATAAGTTTTAAAATGTTTGTGTATACAAAGCAATATGTTTATATATATATATATATATATATATATATATATATATATATATATATATATATATAAATTGTTTACTCATTCCTTTTTCAGAAAAATATACAGATTAATAGCAACAAGTGTGTTTACTGGGCTTATTTGTTCCAGGGCCCTGGACATTACTTGGGGAACACATTACTTTACATAACATATATTAAAATACAAACACATGTGTGCAAACCTATTTCTGAACTTATATCATTAGGCACTCATGAAGCATTTGAAGTAAGCATGTGAAAGATAAAGTAAACTACCACCTAGAGTAGAACATTGCCTGAGGGAGCACATTGCAATAGATACAGGTGAACTGAAAGGCCCTCTGTACATAAAAATGTGTATCCTGAAGGCCATTAGAGAGAGAATGATCAGTCATTCCCTCTGAAGCTGGTTCATGAGAGAAGCTTTTCCTGGTGTTTGCTTTTTATTATTTTAAAACTTTTTTTTCTCCATTTTTGTTGCATTTTATGTGTACATAATGACAGGATGTTGTTTCATTTTCATGCTTCTATATCCATTCTACTGTATATTCATTCTTCTATATTTGGATAACCTGCTTTCCAAGCACCATTTTTTTAAAAAGACTGTCCATGCTTCCATGCATGTTTTTTGCATCTTTGTCTAAAAGGATTATTTGAGTATTTCTGAATGGTTTTGTTTATGAGTCTTCTATTCTGTACCATTGATCTGTGGTCTGTTTTCATGGCAGTTATTTTTGAGCAATATGTTGTGTGTGTGTGTCAGTCACCTAGGCATGCAGAAGAGACAGAGGAATGGCAATGGAGAGCATCCTCAGTGCGATCCATATGTATGCAGTAGTGTATTTCTAAGGGCACTTCCTAAGGAGGATTTTTGTAGTTGTAACTGTCCTTACTCTAAGTGTTACAGGACTCACTTGAATGATAAGACCCTGTGGTCCCACATGCTACTGTTGATGGCTGGATCTTATTTGGGAATAAACCTGGATTTTATAGAGGGATAGGTGGGCATCATGTTCTTTAAATAGTTTATAAATGGGTTTGTCATTAGTTTAAAAAATATATGTATATATTTTTCAATTGACCCACACTAATTAAACATAGGTAAGTGTTTGGTGTGACATTTTCTTACACATCTACAATGTGCAACTATAATATGAGGGTAATTGGTTTATCTCTGTCTTCAAACAGTATGCTGACAGTTTTTGATATGAGTTTGGTAGCAGTTGAAGACAGGATCAAGGAGGGAGGAAGATTTATATTATGTTAAAAATGAACCATATACTCTGGGGTAGGAAGCTAGGATTGAAAGGTTTCAATGAAAATGAAAGAGCCCAAATGGTCTCCCTACCTGTGTCTATAGGCTCTCTAGACCTATTAGATCCTCATCTGTTCTTTAAATAATCAATGCTGAGTTCACTTCAGAATGTGAACCAAAAATTGATGGCTAGATGATTATGTTCCCATAATTTTTTCTTTTTCAATAATGTCTTGTATAATTTTATTCTTATACTGTATATCTCTCCTACTCAATGTACACTTCTGTGGTTACTAATATATATTGCTATTAATATTAATATATATTCAAAGTCAGTTATGCATCATAATCCTACAAAACCCATACAGATGAGTACTCCTTCTCTCCACTCACTAGGAGGATGAGAAGAGTAGATCCCTGAGTTTGAGTTACCTAGTAAATTTATTTATAGAGAGAAAATATTCAGGGGATCATATTTAAAGTTAGTAGTGTAGCAGTCATTTAAGCCAGGAATGGGTATGATAAATACAGAGAAAAATCGCTATGTTACCTTCTGCTCCCATCTATGGTTAAGTTTGTTGTAACAAGAAGGGAATGAAATTTCTACTTCATCAGGGAACCTGTTGAACCAATTTTCCTAAACTTTATGGATCACTACCTCAATTTCTTGGATTTGTGACTGGAGAAGACCTTGCTGCTATTTAGAGCAGGGTCTGGCTGGAATTTAGTTCTTAGGCTCAGTTAGCATTAGGTAATACAATTCAATCCATGTAGAAGGTAAAATAGATGTTTCTGGAAGGTAACAAGTCTTGTAATCTCCCACTAAACACACTGGATGGAAATTTTTCAAAGAAAGAGGAAGCACTGAATGAGAGGAGCCAAAGAAGGTCTAAAGATTGTGCCAGTAAGATGGGATCAGCTTGATGCAGAAAGAAGACAAAAGGTGAGGACTTCCCAGGGCATCTGCCAGTGATGTCTTCCTAACTGCCTCAGATACCCCTCCCCTAAGTCTTGTTACCTACTCCTCTTATTTGAATACAAAGGGGTTTCCTTTAAAATTTACATGAGATTTTCTCTAGTTTCCAAGGGCCATAACATCAATCTTTATTATGTATTGTATTCTTTTTTTAAATTTTTTTTTTGGTGTTGGTGATGAGAATTGAACTCAGGGCCTCATTCATGAGAGGCAAGCACTCTACCACTGAGCCACATTCCTACCCCTTTTTCTTAAGTCCCCAAATTGATCATGGGCTGGGATAGTTTGGAACAAGTTAAGTTCATAAAGAACCCTTACAAATCCTCTGTTCGGTTGGGTCCTTGCTGGTAAATGAGGTTCTCCTCCTCTTGAAGTTCTGTGCTTTTCCCATCCGCACCTGCATTTTCTACTGGGTCAAGAGAGAGTTCTTCAGGTGGTGTGTTCTTAGTATGTTGTGTCTGATAAACCTGGTGCTCTTTCTGTTCTTGGAGTTCTTGGGTGATATTGTACTGTGGCAGCACCCACAGAGAGAAAGAAGACTTCTAAGATCTTATGACAGAGGAGGGTTTATAACAGTGTCCCCTGGCTCTTCGATTGTTACAGTAGCCTCTCATATGATCTCCTTGCTCCATCCCTACCTTTGATAAAAGTCAGAGTGGTAAAAATAGTTAAATCATGCCATTCCTTTACCCAGAACTTCCTGGTACCTCTCATTCTCATTTCTAGTCCAAGTCAAATTAGTTATGGGCTCTGCTTCAGCTGTCCTTCCTCTGACCTTAGCTCCTCTCTTCTTGCCCTCCATCACACACCAGGCCCTCTGGCCTCTTTGCTGGTTTTGTACAGTAGTGCTCAGCTCAGCACTGCTCCTCCAGTTGGCCTCCCTCAGGTGACAGCTCAACAGTCTCATTGGAGTGCACTTTCCTGACCACCTGTTCTACCTGAGTCCCCTTTGTAGCTGGTTATAGTGATTTGCATCATCACATCTAACTGGAGTTTTTAATTTACTTTTTTAAGGTCTGTTTATTTGGTGATAAACTATGTTTTCCTGAACATATTAACAAATGGTTTTAATGTCAGTGTTTGATAACTCCAGTGTGTTTCACCTGTGGGTCTTCCTTTATATTCTGATTTGGAACTTTAGCTCCTATATTCTGGCATGCCTGGGAATTTTAGATTAAAAGTTTGTGCAATGATCTTTTTTGGTGTTTGTTACCAGGGATTAAATCCAGGATTCTTATCTATTGAGCCACATCCACGCCCTATTTATTTATTTATTTTGAGACAGCATGTCACTATATTGCCTAGGGCCTCACTAATTTGCTGAGGCTGTCTTAAACTTGTGATCTTCTGCCTCAGCCTCCTGAATCCCATAATTACAAGTGTGTGCCAGCACACTTGGCTGATATCTTCTTTGAAAGTGGATTTAACTTTCTTCTAGCAATGTCTGAGCAGATGACCCCGATTAAGCAGAGAATGGTCTATTTTGGGTTTTCCCTTATTTCCAGGCAATAATGCTTCTGGGATCGCTAAAGCTTGGGTTCTTAGGGCACCTCATCACCTCTGCAGGCCCAGCTGTCCAATTTTTGTCTCCCTGGCTTAAAGACTGCTGAGATATTTGCTCAGATGTATTAAGGGCTCTGGAAGATGCCTCTAGCAGCCTTTTCCTGCCTGATCCCAATGTTGCCCTTTGTGTATAAAGTTTGCATTTCCAAATACTTGGAGAGGAAAAGGCATGAGGTGCTGGGATTGCTCAGTTCTCTTCCTACTTACTGGGATTTTGGTTTCTCCACTCCTGTGGCTTTGTTGCTCTCATCAGAGACTTTTCACATGCTCCTTCTCATGTTCTGTCTGCTTCGATGGTTGTTCTCAGGAGGATGGAGCAGCTGTCCTCCATAGGCAAAGAGAAAGTTCTTCATGGATGATTTTGGATTTCACAAATGACAACTTTAATTATTGCAGTTAGTACTTCAAACCTATTTAACAACCTCAGTTCAGCACCATGTCTTCTTCTGAATTGATTTAAGGAGCCTTTTGTAACTCTCCAATGAAACATTTTTCACTTCACATTAACTTAATATTCAATTTTTCTTTAAGGCCTTGAGCTGTTTAACTATTTGTTTGATTTACTTAATCATTTTCATATGTATCCCCATTAAATAAATAATAATGTCAGTACAAAACAATGTTGGAGTTTACCGTTTTAGATAATTGAAAGTGCGCAACAACCAGAGATGTACAAGTTGAAACTATAAATTCAGAAAAATCTTTCCAGATCCTGACTGCTATACTAAGCTCCTTTTGTAGTCAAAATATTATAAACTCCAATATTAAAAAAATACAGGAGCTGCATGATGATCATGTAGGCTATCACTGAACTGAAGTTGTATCATAGTGTGAATTTCAAGTCAGACAAGATATATCATCTGCCTTTTACTTCCTTTCTGGGTTTTGCATAATTTTCATAATTTTTACTTTTTAGGACCTCTGAATTTGGGAATGTGATATTTAACTGGAATGCCAGTATTCTAATTACATCTGCCTCTGATTATAGGTTCTAATGTTGTTCTTATCACAATCATGTGAGCTGTTCTTTGGGAAAGAACCTACTCACTGCAGCACAGTTTAGAAGATACTTGGTTTAAATGTGTTCTTATCTGGTGTTTAAAATCTTGATTACCTGAACTATCAACTTACTATTGGTTTTCCCTCTACAGAAAAACATAACTCTGCAAATGTCTGCCAATAAGGACTCATTTTCAATCCACTTACTCCCAGTAAACTCTGATGGCTTCCTTGGGACCACCTCCAGTGACCAGAAAGGGCCTGTGTTATGTTTCTACAACATCTGTTATCATGTAAAAGAGAAGAGAGGCTTCCTGTTTAAACAGAAAATAACCGAGAAAAGGATACTATCAGATATCAAGTATGTGCATGACCTTTTTTAAAATTAAATTAATTTAATTTTACATGATGGCAGAATGTAATTCATTTCATATTACACATATAGAGCACAATTTTTCAAGTCACTGATTGTACACAAACTATTTTCACATCATTCGTGTCTTCATATATGTACTTAGGGTAATGATGTCTAACTCATTTCACCATCTTTCCTATCCCCTTCCCCCTCCCTTACCCTTCCTCCCCTTTATCCTATTTAAAGTTCCTCCATTCCTCCCATGCTCTCCACCATTGCCATTATGAGTCAGCATCCTCATATCAAAGAAAACATTTGGCCTTTGGTTTTTAGGAATTGTCTTGCCTCATTTAGCAATATATTCTCGAACTCCATCCACTTACCTGCAAATGCCATGATTTTATTCTCTTTTAATGCTGAGTAATATTACATTGTGTATATATACCAAAGTTTCCCTATCCACTCATCTACTGAAGGGCATCTAGGTTGATTCCACAATGTAGCTATTGTGAATTGTGCTGCTATAAACATTGGTATGGCTGTGTCCCTGTAAGATGCTGTTTTTAAGTCCTTTGCGTATAAACTGAGGAGTGGGATAGCTAGGTCAAATATTGGTTCCATTCCAAGTTTTCCAAGGAATCTCCATACTGCTTTCCAGAGTGGTTGCACCAATTTACAGTCCCACCAGCAATGTGTGAGTGCGCCTTTTTCCACACATCCTAGTCAGCACTTATTGTTTGTATTCTTTTTTTAAAATTTTTTATTGTTGGTTGTTCAAAACATTACATAGTTCTTGACATATCATATTTCACACTTTGATTCAAGTGAGTTATGAACTCCCATTTTTACCCCATATACAGATTGCAGAATCACATCAGTTACACATCCATTGATTTACATATTGCCATACTAGTGTCTGTTGTGTTCTGCTGCCTTTCCTATCCTCTACTACCCCCCTCCCTCCCCTCCCTCCCCTCTTCTCTCTCTACCCCTCTACTGTCATTCTTTCTCCCCTTGTATTATTTTCCCTTCCCCTCACTTCCTCTTGTATGTACTTTTGTATAACCCTGAGGGTCTCCTTCCATTTCCATGAAATTTCCCTTCTCTCTCCCTTTCCCTCCCACCTCTCATCCCTGTTTAATGTTAATCTTCTTCTCATGCTCTTCGTCCCTACTCTGTTCTTAGTTACTCTCCTTATATCAAAGAAGACATTTGGCATTTGTTTTTTAGGGATTGGCTAGCTTCACTTAGCATAATCTGCTCTAATGCCATCCATTTCCCTGCTAATTCTATGATTCTGTCATTTTTTAATGCAGAGTAATACTCCATTGTGTATAAATGCCACATTTTTTTTATCCATTCGTCTATTGAAGGGCATCTAGGTTGGTTCCACAGTCTTGCTATTGTTAATTGTACTGCTATGAACATCGATGTAGCAGTGTCCCTGAAGCATGCTCTTTTTGGGTCTTTAGGGAATAGACCGAGAAGGGGAATAGCTGGGTCAAATGGTGGCTCCATTCCCAGCTTTCCAAGAAATCTCCATACTGCTCTCCAAATTCTCTGCACCAATTTGCAGTCCCACCAGCAATGTACAAGTGTACACTTTTCCCCACATCCTCGCCAGCACTTGTTGTTGTTTGACTTCATAATGGCTGCCAATCTTACTGAAGAGAGATGGTATCTTAGGGTGGTTTTGATTTGCATTTCTCTGACTGCTAGAGATGGTGAGCATTTTTACATGTACTTTTTGTTTGACTGTATGTCCTCCTCTGAGAAGTGTCTGTTCAGGTCCTTGGCCCATTTGTTGATTGGGTTGTTTGTTCTCTTATTGTCTAATTTTTTGAGTTCTTTGTATACTCTGGATATTAGGGCTCTATTTGAAGTGTGAGTAGTAAAGATTTGTTTCCAGGATGTAAGCTCCCTATTTACCTCTCTTATTGTTTCTTTTGCTGAGAGAAAAACTTTTTAGTTTGAGTAAGTCCCATTTGTTGATTCTAGTTATTAACTTTTGTCCTATGGGTGTCCTATTGAGGAATTTGGAGCCCGACTCCACAGTATGTAGATGGTAGCCAACTTTTTCTTCTATCAGATGGCATGTCTCTGATTTGATATCAAGCTCCTTGATCCATTTTGAATTCACTTTGTGCATGGCGAGAGAAAGGGATTCAGTTTCATTTTGTTGCATATGGATTTCCAGTTTTCCCAGCACCATTTGTTGAAGATGCTATCCTTCCTCCATTGCATGCTTTTAGCCCCTTTATCAAATATAAGATAGTTGTAGTTTTGTGGATTGGTTTCTGTGTCCTCTATTCTGTACCATTGGTCCACCCGCCTGTTTTGGTACCAGTACCATGCTGTTTTTGTTACTATTGCTCTGTAGTATAGTTTGAAGTCTGGTATCGCTATACCTCCTGATTCACACTTCCTGCTTAGCATTGTTTTTGCTATTCTGGGTCATTTATTTTCCCATATGAATTTCATGATTGCTTTCTCTATTTCTACAAGAAATGCCATTGGGATTTTGATTGGCATTGCATTAAACCTATAGAGAACTTTTGGTAATATCGCCATTTTGATGATGTTAGTTCTGCCTATCCATGAACAGGGTATATTTTTCCATCTTCTAAGATCTTCTCCTGTTTCTTTCTTTAGGGTTCTGTAGTTTTCATTGTATAAGTCTTTCACCTCTTTTGTTAGGTTGATTCCCAAGTATTTTATTTTTTTTGAAGATATTGTGAATGGAGTGGTTGTCCTCATTTCCATTTCAGAGGATTTGTCACTGATATACAGGAATGCCTTTGATTTATGCGTGTTGATTTTATATCCTGCCACTTTGCTGAATTCATTTATTAGCTCTAATAGTTTCTTTGTAGACCCTTTTCGGTCTTCTAGGTATAGAATCATGTCATCTGCAAATAGTGATAATTTAAGTTCTTCTTTTCCTATTTTGATGCCTTTAAATTCTTTCGTCTGTCTAATTGCTCTGGCCAGTGTTTCGAGAACTATGTTGAACAGAAGTGGTGAGAGAGGGCATCCCTGTCTTGTTCCAGATTTTAGAGGCAATGCCTTCAATTTTTCTCCATTTAGAATGATGCTAGCCTGAGGCTTAGCATAGATTGCTTTTACAATATTGAGATATGTTCCTGTTATCCCTAATTTTTCTGGAGTTTTGAACAAAAAGGGATGCTGTACTTTGTCGAATGCTTTTTCCGCATCTATCGAGATGATCATATGATTCTTATTTTTAAGTCTATTGATGTGGTGAATAACATTTATTGATTTCCGTATATTGAACCAGCCTTGCATCCCAGGGATGAATCCTACTTGATCATGGTGCACAATTTTTTTGATATGTTTTTGGATCCGATTCGCCAGAATTTTATTGAGGATTTTTGCATCTAGGGTCATTAGAGATATTGGTCTGTAGTTTTCTATCTTTGAAGTGTCTTTGTCTGGTTTAGGTATCAGGGTGATGTTGGCCTCGTAGAATGAATTTGGAAGTTCTCCCTCTTTTTCTATTTCCTGATTGAAAAGTATTGGTATTAGTTCCTCTTTAAAGGTTTTGTAAAACTCTGCTGTATACCCATCCGGTCCTGGGCTTTTCTTAGTTGGTAATCTTTTGATGGTTTCTTCTATTTCCTCAATTGATATTGGTCTGTTTAGGTTGTCTATATCCTCCTGACTCAATCTGGGCAGATCATATGACTTAAGAAATTTATCGATGCCTTCAGTATCTTCTAATTTATTGGAGTATAAGGATTCAAAATAATTTTTGATTATCTTCTGTATTTCTGAAGTGTCTGTTGTGATATTGCCTTTTTCATCCCGT
Organism: Marmota monax; assembly: GCF_021218885.2. Lineage (NCBI taxonomy): Eukaryota > Metazoa > Chordata > Mammalia > Rodentia > Sciuridae > Marmota > Marmota monax. The sequence continues at coordinate 15,356 of NW_026693449.1, forward strand.
ATGCTAGTAATTTGAGTTCTCTCTCTTCTTCTCTTCGCTAGCATCGCTAAGGGTCTGTCGATTTTGTTTATTTTTTCAAAGAACCAACTTTTAGTTTTGTCAATTTTTTCAATTGTTTCTTTTGTTTTGATTTCATTAATTTCAGCTCTGATTTTAATTATTTCTTGCCTTCTACTTCTTTTGCTGTTGTTTTGCTCTTCTTTTTCTAGGATTTTGAGATGAAGTATGAGATCATTTATTTGTTGGTTTTTTTTCTTTTTTTAAGGAATGAACTCCAAGCAATGAATTTTCCTCTTAGAACTGCTTTCAATGTGTCCCATAGATTCCGATATGTTGTGTCTGTGTTTTCATTTATCTCTAAGAATTTTTTAATTTCCTCCTTGATGTCTTCTATAACCCATTGATCATTCAGTAACCTATTGTTCATTCTCCAAGTGATGTATGCTTTTTCCTTCCTTCTTTTATCGTTGATTTTCAGTTTCATTCCATTATGATCAGATAAGATGCATGGTATTATCTCTACTCCTTTATATTGTCTAAGAGTTGCCCTGTGACATAATATATGATCTATTTTTGAGAAGGATCCTTGTGCTGCTGAGAAAAAATTGTAACTGCTTGATGTTGGGTGGTATATTCTATATATGTCAATTAAGTCTAGGTTATTAATTGTGTTATTGAGTTCTATAGTTTCCTTATTCAACTTTTGTTTGGAAGATCTGTCCAGTGGTGAGAGAGGTGTGTTGAAGTCTCCCATGATTATTGTATGGTGGTCTATTAGACTCTTGAACTTGAGAAGAGTTTGTTTGATGAACATAGCTGCACCATTGTTTGGGGCATATATATTTATGATTGTTATGTCTTGTTGGTGTATGGTTCCCTTAAACAGTATGTAGTGTCCCTCTTTATCCCTTTTGATTAACTTTGGCTTGAAATCTACTTTATTTGATATGAATATGGACACTCCTGCTTGTTTCCGAAGTCCATATGAGTGATATGATTTTTCCCAACCTTTCACCTTCAGCCTATGTATGTCTTTTCCTATCAAATGCGTCTCCTGTAGGCAGCATATTGTTGGGTCTTGTTTTGTGATCCATTCTACTAGCCTGTGTCTCTTAATTGGTGAGTTTAAGCCATTAACATTTAGGGTTATTATTGAGATATGGGTTGTTCTTCCAGCCATATTTGTTTATTTCTGTTACTAAACATGGTTTGTTTTCCTCTTTGATTATTCCCCCCACCCTTTACTGCCCTACCTCCCACTGTTAGTTTTCATTGTTATTTTTCATTTCCTCTTCCTGTAATGTTTTGGCGAGGATGTTTTGAAGAGATGGTTTTCTAGATGCAAATTCTTTAAACTTTTGTTTATCGTGGAAGGTTTTAATTTCATCTTCCATCCTGAAGCTTAATTTCGCTGGATACACAATTCTTGGTTGGAACCCATTTTCTTTCAGTGTTTGAAATATGTTATTCCAGGATCTTCTAGCTTTCAGAGTCTGTGTTGAAAGATCAGCTGTTATCCTGATTGGCTTACCCCTAAATGTAATCTGCTTCCTTTCTCTTGTAGCTTTTAAAATTCTCTCCTTATTCTGTATGTTGGGCATCTTCATTATAATGTGTCTAGGTGTGGATCTCTTATGATTTTGCACATTTGGCGTCCTGTAGGCTTCTAGGTTTGGGATTCTGTCTCATTCTTCAAGTCTGGGAAATTTTCTCGTATTATTTCATTGAATAGATTGCTCATTCCTTTGGTTTGGAGTTCTGTACCTTCCTGTATGCCAATGACTCTTAAGTTTGGTCTCTTAATGTTATCCCATATTTCTTGGATGTTCTGCTCATGGTTTCTTAACAGTCTTGCTGAGCTGTCTATGTTCTTTTCAAGTTGAAATACTTTGTCTTCATTGTCTGATGTTCTATCTTCTAAGTGTTCTACTCTGCTGGTAGTATTCTCCATTGAGTTTTTAAGTTGGTTTATTGCTTCCTGCATTTCTAGGATTTCTGTTTGTTTGTTTTTTATAACCTCTATCTCCCTGTATAGTTGATCCTTTGCTTCCTGGATTTGTTTGTGTAATTCATTGTTGAAGTGATCTTTCATTGTCTGATTTTGCTGTCTAATGTCTTCCTTGATACTCTAGATCATCTGAAGCATGTATATCCTGAATTCTTTATCTGACATTCCATCTGCTGCAGCTGTTACCTCTTCTAAAGTTGAATTGACCTGCATTGCTTGTGGTCCTTTCTTTCCTTGTCTTTTCATACTGCTTGCATTTCTTTCTGCTTGGTGAAACTGTTGTGTTTTTGAAATGTTTTTTTTTTTCCCCTATGTATTTATATTGCTCTTGTATAGTTGAAAAGTCTCCCTTGCAGGGTTGGGCGGCGGTCTGCCTACCTTGCAGGCATGGGCGGGGGCTCTGCTCTGCCTCTCTTCCAATTGGTGTGAGGTGTCTACCACGCCCGCGGACCCCTGGGCCTGTTCTGCCGGTCGGTCACAGGTCTGCCTACCTTGCATGCGTGGGAGGCAGCTCTGCCCTGCCCTTACTCCAATTGGGGTGTCGTGACTACCACACCGGCAGGTCACTGGGCCTGTTCTGGGCACAGGCGGCAGCTCTGTTCTGCCCCTACTCCAATTGGGGTGACGAGTGTACCAGGCTGGCAGGCCACTGGGCCTGATCCGCCGGTCAGTTGCAGGTCTGCCTACCGTGCAGGCGCGGGCGCAGCTCTGCTCTGCCCCCCCTCCAATTGGTGAGACTTGTGTACCACACCCTCGGACCACTGAGCCTGTTCCGGGCACGGGCGAAAGCTCTGTTCTGCTCCTACTCCAATTGGGGTGACATGCCTACAACCCCGGCCGGCCGCTGGGCCTGTTCCACCGGTCGGTCGCAGGTCTGCCTACCTTGCGGGCATGGGCAGCGGCTCTGCTATGCCCCTACTCCAAGTGGGGTGACGTGTCTGTCGAACTAGCAGGCCACTGGGCCTCTTCCGCTGGTCTGTCGCAGGTCTGCCCACCCTGCAGGCACGGTGGCAGTTCCGCTCCGCCCCCACTCCAATTGGGGTCACGTGACCACCACACAGGCGGGGCCTGATCCGGGCGCGGACGAAGGCTCTGCTCTGTCCCTACTCCAGTTGGAGTGACGTGTGTACCATGCTGGCAGGCCGTTGGGCCTGACCCGCCAGTCTGTCGCAGGTCTGCCCACCTTGCGGGTGTGGGTGGCTGCTCCGCTCCGTCCCCTCTCCAATTGGGGACATGCCACCACCACGCCTGCGAGCCGCTGGGCCTGCTCCGGGCACGGGCTGCGGCCCGGCTCCTCCCCCTGGCTCGAAGACAAAGTGAGAGAGACTCGGGTGTCTGTGACTCACCCTCCCTACCAGGAGACCAACTGTTTCTCTCGCCACTGGTATTGATGAAGTTCTCTCCTACGCCGCTTTCTGATGACATCATATCTCTGCCATGTTGGTATCCTATGCAAATGGCAGCACTTCGTTTCCTTTGCTGGGTGACCAAAGCAACGGGTGAGACCTGACCGGCCCTCACAGGCCCCGTCTCAGTCCTGTTGCCACTGCCCATGAAGGCTCGGTTGGTATTTACCTCCACAGTACTCAGCAGGACACGGACCAAGAAGCAGTTTCCATGGGCTCCTTAGCCCTGGGCCAGAGCAGTTCTGGGAGCTGGAACTCAGCTGCTCCATGCTCGGTGTATGCTCCTATAAGAGCAGGCTCCAAGAAGCAGTCTCTGCGGGTCATCTAGCACTGAGCCTGAGTAATCTGTCTGCAAGCCGCAGGTGAATGGCAGCCTGAAATTACCTGTTCTATGGCTGAATGAGCTGCGGTCAATCGAAAACAGGGATGGTGACGTCAGCTCTCCAAGATGGTGGCCGCTGGCCTCCTCTGTGGTCTGACCGGTGTGGAGAACCGAATTGGACTGCTTCCTTCCCCCGTCTCGAACCCAGAATTCAGCACTGAGTACGGTGCTTGCATGGCTGGCAGAAACTGCAGCGCTGTATCCCTGCGTCGCTATCTCTTCGTTTCCCAGCGTGCGCTGCAGACTCTAGCCGCGGGGTGATTTGCTAAATAAGCAGTGTTACCCTCCGTGCAACAAATCTCTCACGTTTGAGTCCCCGCAGCCGATCCTCATGCAATGGAAATCCTTCCTCCAGGTTCCGGCGCACCCCACTATTGCTGGAAATTCCTAACCTGTTATTTGTATTCTTGATAGCTGCCATTCTGACTAGAGCGAGATGAAATCTTAAGACTAGTTTTGATTTGCATTTCTCTAATTGCTAGAGATGTTGAACATTTTTTCATATGTGTGTTGCTTGATTGTATATCCTTTCTGAGAAGTGTGTGTTCAGGTCCTTTGCCCATTTATTGATTGGGTTATTTGTTTTTTTACTGTTAAGATTGTGAGTGCTTTATATATCCTAGAGATTAGTGCTCTATCCAATGTGCTTGTGGTAAAGATTTGCTCCCAACATGTAGGCTCTCTATGCACCTCACTGATTGTTTCTTTTGCAGAGAAGAACCTTGTTAGTTTGAATACATCCCATTTATTGATTTTTTATTTTGTTTCTTGTACTATATGAGTCTTACTAAGGACATTGGGGCCTAATCTGACATGATGGAGATTTGGGCCTACTTTTTCTTCCATTACGTACAGGATCTCTGGTTTAATTACTAGGTCCTTGATCCACTTTGAGTTAGTTGAGTTTTGTGCATGGTAAGAGATAGAAGTTTAATTTCATTTTGTTACATGTGCATTTCCAGTTTTCCCAATCTTTTTGAGGCAATCTTTTCTCCAGTGTATGTTTTTGGCACCTTTCTCTAATATAAGATAACTGTAGTTATGTGGGTTAGATTCTATGTCCTCTATTCTGTAACATTGGCCTACAGGTCTATTTTGGTGCCAGTACCATGCTGTTTTTGTTTCTATTGCTCTGTAGTATAGTTTAAGGTCTGGAACAGAAATGCCTCCAGCCTCACTCTTCTTGTGCATGACCTTTTAAAGGACCACTTTATTGACCTACAGTGAACTTCCAGGTTTTCTGTATTAGCAATAAACTCTATGAATATTTGTGTTCACATCTTTAGCCATATTAACAAATGCTTTCATTTCTTTTGTCTAAAGTAGGAGTGAGATGATCTCTTAAGTGTATGTTTAACTTTGAAAGGAACTGAACTAACAATCCATTTGTAAAAGTGATTGTACCATGTGTATCAATCTTTGAGAAACTGACAAATTAATGTGCCATTTAGTTTTTCATGTGTCAACCACATGTTTTGGTTGAAATAGGCCTTGTGGTATAATTTATTGCTTTTTTTTTTTTTGTACTGGGAATTGAACCCATGGCACTTACCCACGGAGCCACATGTCCAGACCAGCTCTTTTTCACATATTATTTAAGATAGGATCTCCTTGTGTTGTTAGGGCCTTGCTAATTTGGTGAGTCTAATCTAGAACTTAGGATCCTTGTTCCTCATCTTCCTGAGCTGATGGGATTACAAGCTTGTGCCATCACACCAGGATAGTTTATTGTTTTTTGATTGTGGGTACATAATGTAACTCTAATCTTTCCAAACAGTGAAACAGAATGTGTTTCTGTTTCACTACTCAAATGAGCTTTCTGAAACAGATTGGTTTTAGGTACTTGTGCACTTTATGTCCTTTATAGTCTACAACAAGGAGGTTGAAATGAGAGCATATTGTGAAAGTAGTTTTCTTTTTAAATAGACCTGTTTTAAATGAATGGTCTATGATTTTTCACATTCTAGAACAATTTACTTATTACTATAATGAAGACAGATGGAACATATACAGTCTCATCCCTACAACCTAAGATCCCTACAAGCTCACTGATGTTATGTAGTTTTATAGAGTACCTAATAATTGTAATTTTATTTTTATTCTTTTTATCCAGAAAAATAATCAGAATTCAATGTGTAGTGTTGAAGTGAGATCTAGAGTGGAAAGGAGATGAGTGTTATTATAGAACCTATTACTATGAGGTACCTCTATGAGTTCACAGATGCTGGCCTTAGGAGTGTCAGCATTTTTCTGATATTTGTGAGCCTCTGCTTCCCTTCTATGGAGTCGTGATGTAATTTGGATTTGCTCAGATACCATTGCCTATGAATTCTGTTTCTGTAATAAGGGAAATAATCATCCCTAGTCAAAGTAAGCACCTTCAACTGGCTTTTCAAGGCTGAAGAGTGGCTATAAAATAATTTTTTGACTCAGTGTGGCTGCAGATCTATATGTAAGTTGATGTTTGTTCTATTTTCTTGATATTTTTATATGATTTTACACTTTTCAGTTAATGCCAGCCAACTCCCTTTAGAAATCAAAGAATTGACAAAATAGCATAGAAATTTTTGAGTCATTGGAGGTAAAGAAATAGCAAGATTTTAAGGGCTGACTGGGCTGAGGCAAGGGCTGCTGTGCAGCACTGGAACTCTTTCCATGCAGGAATACCTGCTCTCTTGCCTACTTTTTGTCTTTCTCTTGTGTTGGTTAAGTAATCCTGACTAGAATAAGGAGAGGAATAGTGGATGTAAGGCTTTGATCTTTTGCTATATGACTAGATAGATTGATTACTGAAAAGCTGACAAGCATTTTGTGAAACACAGTAATTATGAAATAATTTTCCCTACAATTTTTTGATGAATGAGGTAGAAGGTACCTTGCTTTGAATATGTGCAAGTTAAACAACTATAAAGGACACACTGTGTGAGTGTTCATTTACCTCACTTATCCCTTCCAGCTAGTTAATTATGTACTCAATAAACTAAGGTGGATATTCTCTTATTCAACCAAATAGGGATAATAGTAGGTGTCTGGTGTTGTTGAAGATGCTAGTTACAGAAATGCCCTCTATTCATAGAAACCTTTTAGTCTGATGGAAGAATTATAAAACTATAGCAGTTTCCCTGCATTTTTTTTTTTTTGCTGTGATTGATTGAAGTATTCAAAGACAATACAGAACCTCCTCATCCTCCATTGGAGGGCACATGGAGATACAGAAAGTGAAAACTCTTTGCGTGTGTGTGTGTGTGTGTGTGTGTGTGTGTGGAGAGAGAGAGAGAGAGAGACAGAGAGAGAGAGAGAGAGAGAGAGACAGAGACAGAGAGAGAGAGAGAGGGGTTGACCATGTCCCAAGAATGGCATTTAACTCCTTTGACTATAAACAAAACAAGACCAAAGGGTGTACCATTATCTCATAATGTGTAGTAGATCCAACAGGAATCCTTCGGGTCTTTTCATGTTGTACAGTCAGTATTTGGGATTCAGTGTGCCATGTCTAACGGGGAAAGGTGTCAAGAGCGGTAAATGAATTATGATCTTTGAATTGTGCGGATTCAGAGACGATGCCCCTCCTGGAAACTCTAGGGGCCTAAGGTGCCAATTTGAGACTACAGAGCTTCTTTAGTGATAACCTGTTCAAAGGGAAATTCCATACTAGCAATGGATTTATCAGTTCCTGACCTAGGTTCAAATACCAGCTGCCTGGGGGAAGAGAATTAAGGGTGTAAGCTGATAGTTCTAATTGGGCTGTTTATATTCAAAATTTCAGTTTTGCTTTTCTTGAAGAAACTTTTTCACAATTGTTCTTTTTGCTGTTTAAACCTATATAATGAATTTGCTGAGCCTGCTCATGGTCACTATTTATCTATCAATGTACAGTGATTTACCAGGCCCCAGTTTTTTCTCTATTTGTGTGTCTGTTTGTCTTTTATCCATACCCTCACCACACAGTATGGAAACTTGAATTAATAGTAGTGCAGGGTGCAGCAGAAGGGCAGGAGGGAGAAGTGGTTACAAAGACACAATCTTCTTGGCAAGGTTTTACAGTTTTAGGAGAGAGGCATATGCTGTAAAGCAGAAAATAAGAGGGGAATGGCTTGTGAGGGCTGAGAGAAACGTGGAGGTGAAGATGGGGAGAACAGGAAAGGTGAAGGACATAACTGAATTTTTGACATGAGTGTAGCTCCAGACTCTATTGAAACAAATTAGCATAGTTCTGTCTACTCACGGTGTTTAGGAAATAGAAAATAATTGACCACCTGTAGGTGCTCATTCCCTTGACTAGAGTGTGAACTCCAGGGGGCTGGGACTTTGTTTTTCCATTTGTTTATCTACTGGATTTGTTCTCAGCTCTATCCCATGTCCTAAAATAGTATCTTGTACAAACATAGTAGACATGACATAATTGTGTTGCCTGAATGGATGTGGAACTAGTCAGTGCCCTACATAGTAACTGTGGCATTTGGGTTTCTATGCTTCTGATGTTTTCTGTAACACTGGGATTTACTGTCAAAGAAAGACAAACAAAGGGACTTTTGAAATGCTTTGCCTTACTATATTCACATTTGTTTTTCTGGTTGAATCGTTCAGGATGGCTTGCTCTTTTTTTTGACTACATATCTTAAAAACATGGGAAATTTTCTAGGCAATGAAAACTTAGGAAATAAAAAGGCTTTTCCTGATCATTTCTGAAGCAGTTTCTAGGTAGATATTAATAAGAGAGATGCATTAAGAACTGTAGACAAATGCACTTTGAGAGTTTGCCCAAGCATTGTGAATTTGGGTTATTGCTAATGATTGAACCCAAGACTTCATGCATGCTAACTACTCCCACTTGCACTGACCTACACCCCCAGACATACCCAGTCATTTGTTTGTCTTTACACTGGGGGAGGAAGGATAGCAAATGAATTAAGAATTTTCTGAATCCCAGTTTACCACAATCTCAATAGTCCAGTGATTCAGAGTTTCCACAGTTAATAAACAAAGTGAATGGTACATATCACCTCAGCCTCTGGCAGCGCTGGTTTCATTTGTTAAAGATCAGGTGCTACAGGCCAAGAAAGATGAGATCATTCTAGATGTGAGTTCTGTGGGGTCAGTTGCACTGGGACTTTCATGTTTCATGACACCTATGCAATCATAGGATCAACCTCCCTGGGTATCAGTATGTGAGGGCACATAGCTGTTGGCTTTGATCCTGTGCTTGGAATAGATACTGATTCCACTGTAGAACACATCTTGATGTGCCTAGCAAGTCAAAAGAGGGACTGGCATACACACCAGAGTTCTGAATGCCTGAAGCCAGATTGCTGTGTGCACTCCTGTGCTCCTGAAGTAGCCCTGCCCTTAGTTCTCTTCCTCCACTTAATTCTTCTTAGTAGATTCACCTCTTATATTTAGGATAATAATCAGCCTAAAATTGACTTCCTGGGTCTTAGCACAGTCAACACTGCCATAATCACCTTCTTCTACTCTGATTGTTTACTACCCTCAGGAATACACTTAATTTGATTGAAGCATACTTATATCCATTTTTTGACTGTGCATCTCACAAGGATGTCCATACTACAGGGATGTCACCCAATACACACAGAACATTTTCCAGTCAATTAATCAGATACTCAACAAAGCAGTGAATCATCTACCCTGTTTATTTTAATTGGTAAGATATTTTTCTTGAATGTGAAGAACACGCAATTTTTTTTATAGTCTGGAGTACTTTGCTCCACTCTTTGATTTCTACTGAAGATATATTAATTTTTGTTATGACTAGATTTTAAAAGTGAGAACACTACTGCTGATCAATCTCCAAATCAGTGTTCATTAATGGTGTCTAACTTGACTGGGAAGCAGGTGAGGGGATTTGAAGAGGCTGATCATTAAACATGATTTAGAAACTGTGTTAAAAGGAGTAAGAGTAATGCAGATCATTCATTAAAAAATTGCTACTTATTTTGTGGTCTGAACATGAAATATGTCATTTCCCCCAAAGAGATTAGGGGTTTCAAGATATTTGAGGGATCTCAGACATTTTTTATAGGTCCTGACTAGACTTCTATTAATCAATGATATTTTACATTAATATTTGGTGCTTGTTATCTATCTGCAATTTCATCAACCTTTCCTAAATGCATTCAGTGAAGACCCTAAACCTATGGAACTCTTTATAAAGTAAAATACTAAATCAGTATATTTTTGTGTTTACAGTGGGATCATGAACCCTGGCCTTAATGCCATCGTGGGACCCTCAGTTTCAGGCAATACTTTGTGAGTACAAAAGAAGGTGTAAGTAAGCCTTTTTGGCTGCATTTTAGTATGCTTTTTAAAAATCACATGCGTTGGTTGTGCATGGTGGTGCACTCCTGTAATCCCAGCAGCTTGGAAGGATGAGGCAGGAGGATCATGTGTTCAAACCATCCTCAGCAAAAGCGAGGTACTAACCAACTCAGTGAGTTGCTGTCTCTAAATTAAATACAAGAGATGACTGCAAATGTGACCCAGTGGTCAAGTACTACTGAATTCAATCCCTGGTACCCGGCCCCCACCCCACAAAAAAAATCACGTGAATTTGTTGTGCATTTCCTGTCTGATGCTAAGTACTATGGATAAAATCAATTTAGACTAGCATATGGTTTTAATCCAAGGACCAGGAAGTCTTATTAAATTCAGCTTTAACAACATGGCATGATGAAGTGATCACAATATAGCAGTCCATCATATTATGAACTAATGTGGAAAGAAGATAAGGGAATAATGTTAAAAGTGAACAGAAGAAGCTGAAGTTCTCAGGGAGATCATGCATCAGAGATAAAGGAGACTGTTGCCTGGGTTGGGACCATCAAGGTGAGGGTCACTGGGAGTCTATCCTGGATAAGCCAATAATATTTTGCTTTAATGATTTTGGAATGTCTTATAGCACATGAAGAAAAGGATGCTAAGAATTTCTATGTGTGCATGCACATACACAAACACACACATATGTTAAACCATAGAATTTTTTGACTAGTTCAATTTTTAACTTGAACAGAATCTGGATTCTGAGTAGGTGAGAGATGTGGCCTTTGTAGGAAGGAAAAATCTCTGAACATGTGTGTCCTTTTATAGGTTGTTAGATATATTGGCTGCAAGGAAGGATCCAAGTGGTATATCTGGAGATGTTTGGGTACATGAAGTACCTGAGGATTCCAATTTCCCACATAATACAGGGTATGTGGTACAGGTAAGTATTAGTGATTTTGCCTTTTAGGTTTCCCCTGTTTCTGTATGTGCAAGAGACTGGGCTTATAGTTTTGCATGCTTCCAATTGAAGATGCTCAGTACCAACTTTCTTTATACCACGTTTACATAATCTCCTTTAAGACTGAGGTAGGAGTCAAAAGGAGAGGCAGAAAGAACCTGGAATATAGACTTTTAGGCAGTGGTATCAATTCTAGTTTTTATATCATTTCCAAAACCATCTACTGTTGTCTTTTTGGCTCTTCATTCACCTCTCTTCTTTTCCTAAAGGATGACTTTAGCAACTCCTCATAGAAAGCATTTTGTAAATATCTAGAAGTCATCATAATTATGTGTGCTCCACCTGAGTATGCAAATAGCTTCCCTTGGGCTCTAAAGCTGTCTGTACAGAATTTCTGAAATCCTTAGAGTTGAAACTTTACAATAACTAGAACTTTCCTTTGGGTTTATTTTATTCATTTATTTTGTTTAGTTGTTGATGAATCTTTATTTTATTTATTTATATGTGGTACTGAGAGTCGAACCCCATGTCTCACACATGCTAGGCGAGCACTCTACACTGATCCACAACCACAGCCCTGGCTTTATTATTTTCATATTTTAAGTTACATACACAGAAGTGATGGTCTTAGAAAAACTCAGTGTTTCTCAATTAAATCACATTTGCCTTCAGGATGATGTTGTGATGGACACACTATCGGTAAGAGAGAACTTATGGTTCTCAGCAGCTCTTCGGCTTCCAACAACTATGACAAAACAGGAAAAGAAGGAGAGGATCAAGAACATCATTAAAGAGTTAAATCTGGAGGAAGTGGCAGATTCCAAGGTAATGTGTAAAATCTGATAGAGTCATAACCAGGAATGAGGAGCTCAGAAGTTTCCTAATGTGTATGGTGTCAAAACTGGCTGCTTTCTGTAGTGATGAGAAAGGTAACTAGTTACATAGTATAAAGAGGGAAATATGTGGGGAACAATCTTAACTGTGGTCTAGTCCTGAAGAAGGAGTAGGTCTATGTGGAGAGAGCCCCTCACACAGCTTTTTCCATAGTCCTCCAGCCCCCATTGTTCAAGACACAGGTTGTTTGATGTCTTTGCACTGACTTTTCTTGTTCTTCTTCTTCCTCTTTTAGCTGCTCTTCTCCAACTCTTCCTCCAGGAAATATTGTTACATGTTTTTTGAGGTATACTTCTGGATTTCATAAATGAAAAGAATCCAAGTATTCTTTTTTAAATTTTATTTTTAGTTATATGTAACACTGGATTCATTTTGACATAATTATAAAAGCAGAGAATATAATTTGTTCTGGTTCATTCCCAGGTACTTCCCTTTTCTTCCCCTCACTCCCTCCTCTGTTCCTATTCCTCTACTCTACTGATCTGTCTATTTACTTAAAGTATTTTTAACATTATTTCTTGTGGGTGTGTATATATATATATATATATATATATATATATATTCATATATGTACATAAAAAATGTTTGGTCAGATTCATTCCATTGCCTTTCCTTATCTAATTTTCCCTTCCTTTACTTCATTCCACTTTGTCGACTCCACTGAATTTTTCTATATTTTTATCCCCTCATCCTTTATTCTGAATTAGCTTCCACATGTCAGAGAAAATTATCAACCCTTGTCTTTTGGCGGGGGTTGGCTTGTTTCACTTAGCACGATATTCTCCAGCTCCATCCATTTACTGGCAAATGACACAAAGTTGATCTCTTTATAACTGAGAAATACTCTATTATATATATACTATTTTTTCTTTACCCATTAATTGTTAAAGGGTATTAGTGATTTTCAGGTATTAGCAATTTTGCCTTTTAGGTTTCCCCTGTTTCTGTCTGGGCAAGAGCCTGGGCTTATAGTTTCATTCCATAACTTGGCTATTGTGAATCATACTGCTATAAACATTGCTGTGCATCACAGTAATATGTGGATTTTAATTTTTTTTATATATAACAAAGAGTGAGATAGTTGATATATGGTGGTTCTATTCTTAGTTTGTTTGAGAAATCTCCATAATCCAGAGCAGTTGAACTAATTTGGAGTTCCACCAACAATGTATGAGCGCACCTTTTCCCCCATATCATTGCCAACATTTATTGTCATGTTTATTCTTGTTAATCACCTTTCTGACTAGAATATAAGATGAAATCTCCGTGTAGTTTTAATATGCATTTCCCTAATTGCTACAAATATTGAACATTTTTTTCTTGTATTATTTCTTTTGAGAAGTGTCTATTTAATTCTTTTGTCCATTTAATGATTGGTTCATTTGTTTATTTGGTGTTAAGTTTTGGGGGGGTTATTTGTATTTTCTGGAAATTAATGCCCTGAGAAGTAGGTAAGAAATGTTTTCTCCCTTTCTGAGGCTCTCTCTTCAAATTCTTAGTTCTTGGCTGTTCAGAAACTTTTAAATCTGATGCCATCCCACTTATTGATTTTGAGTTTATTTATTGTGCTCTAGAGTTTTAATATGAAAGAGGTTTTCTGTGCCAATATGTTGGGAGTGTTGGGCCAACATTTTCTTCCAACAAGTGAAGGGGTTCTAACCTAACACCTAGGTCTTTGATCCACTTTGAATTGAGATATGTGCAGGGCAAGCAGTAGGATCTAAATTTAATTCTACTCCTTATGGATTTCCAGTCTTCTTGGTGCCATTTGTTGAAGAGATTGTCTTTTTTCCAATATATGTTTATGACATCTTTTTCTAGTATGGGATAAATGTATTTCTGTGGCTTTGTCTGTGTCTCTACTATTCCATTGGTCTTCATATCTGTTTTTGTTGGAAGCCATGTATAAATTATGATAAATTTTGTGTTTGTTTGAGCCAGCATAAGGCAGGGAAGCTGCTTTTCTGGGAACTCCTGGGTGAAATTCCTTGGTTCGAGGAAGCCCAGATCATGCTGGTGCCCTGACTTAGCTCACAGGCATAGGATCAAACACAGCCCTCAGGAGGTGGGCGTAACCACCTAAGTATCAAACTACCTGTTTTCCCCCCACACTTATCCTGTTTTTCCTGATGAAATTAATTACTATGCCCTTTGGTCTTTACCACTGTACATAAAGTAAGCACAGGTTTTTCTCTTTATTAGGGTAAGACCCCATCAGGTGTGTTCCACGCATCACAGCCACACTTTGAAAATATATATAATTCTTACCTTTTGTTTTTATTTCTTTAATATTACTTTCCTAGCTTTTATTTCCAGCTGGTCCACACCTCTCATAGTTACCCACTCCCTCCCCATGCAGGTTGTGAGTGAGATGTTTTGGTGCATGTAACATACTGTTTTTGTTACTATAGCTCTGAAGTATTATTTAAGGTCCAATATTGTGATACCTCCTGCTTTGCTTTTCTCTCTCAGGATTTCTTGGGCTATTCTGGGTCTCTTATTTTTCCAAATGAATTTTATAACTGCCTTTTATAATTCTTTGAAGAGTGTCAGTGAATTTTTGATGAGAATTGCAGTGAATCTGAACAGTGGTTTTGGTAGAAAGGCCATTTTGATAATATTAGTTTTGCTTATCCAAGAATATGGAAGGTCTTTCCATTTTCTTTTTTTTGACATATCATACCTTTGAATCAAATGGGGTATAATTTCTCATTTTTCTGAGATCTTCTTCAATTTCTTTCTTTAGTGTTCTGTAGTTTTCATTGTAGAGGTTATTTTGCCACTTTTTTTCAGATTGATTTTTGAAGCTATTGTGAATGGGTTGTTTTCCTAATTGCTTTTTTAGCCAATTTATCATTGGATTATAGGAATATGGTTAATTCATGGATGCTGATTTGTATCCTGCTATTTTGCTGAATTCGTATATGAGCTCTTGAAGTCTTCTGCTAGAGTTATTTGGGTCTTCTAAATATAGGATTATGACATCATTAAACAGAGATAATTTGAGCTCTTCTTTCATATTTGCATGTCTTCAATTACCTTCTCTTGCCTGATTGCTCTGGTTTGAATTTCAAGGTCTATGTTGAATAGGAGTGGGGAAAGAGGGCATGCTTTGTTCCTGTTTATAGAGGAAATGCTTTCAGATTCTCTTCATTTAATATAATGTTGCCTTAGGTTGGTCCCATATAACTACAGATAAAAAAATTATCTCAACATTGTAAAAGCTATATGTCAATATCTTTAAGATTTTATAGTTCATTGTGGAGTAGAAATTTTCAAAATATTTTCTGATGATTCTATGGATTTAGTAGCATATAGGTTGATATTTCCTTTTTCATCTCAAATCTTATTTGTTTTTTTCCCCTTTTAATTTAGTTAGTTTGGCTAAACATTTATCCTTTCCAAAACCAACTCTGTTTCATTGATCTTTTGAAAATTTTTGAATTCACAATTTTATTGGTTTCTGCTCTCACTTTAATTATGTCCTATCGTCTAATGATTGGGGCATTGGTTTGTTGGTTCTTGTTTTCCTAGGGGCTTGAGATGTAATTTTAGATTATTTATTTGTTACCTTTCTATTCTGTTAATGTATTAGCTCAATGCTATGAACATTTCTTTTACAGCTGTCTTCATACTGTCACAGAGAATTTGATATATTTTATCACTCTTCTCATTTACTTCTCAAATTTTTAATTTTTCCCCTGAGTTATTCTTCTATCCATTCATCTTCAGAAGTGGTTTATTTTATCTGCTGGTGTTAGAGTGGTTTCTGCTTTTTACCTTATTTTTGATTTCCAATTCATTCTGTTGTGTTATAGTAGAATTCAAAGTATTATCTCTTTTTATTGTATTTGCAAAGATTTGGTTTGTGACTGAAAAGGTTGCCTGTTTCAGAAAATTTCCCATGTGCTCTAGTGAGGAAAGTGAATTCAGTCATTGATGGCTAAAATATTCTGTTAATGTCTTGTAGGTTCATGTATTAATGGTATTTTTTAGTTCTCTACAGAACTAGAATCTTTACTTAGCTTATGTTTGGTTGATCTATCCAGTGTTGAAAGAGGAAATTTAAAGTCACCCAGTGTCATCATTGTATTGTGATCAATTTGATTCTTAATATCGCTAAGGGTTTGTTTCATGTATGTAGATGCTCTGTTGTTTGAGGCATTGATCTTTTCAATCATTATCTTGTTGATATATGATTCCCTTTAGTAGTATGAAGTAACTTTCTTCGTCTTTTCTGATTAATTTTGTCTTAACATCCACTTTATCTGATATTGGAATAGTTATGGCTGATTGTTCATGGTTATACTTTAATGATATATCTTTTGATATCTAACTCCTTGATCCACTTTGAGTTAACTTTTGTGCATGGCGAGAGGAGGGGATTCAGTTTCATTTTGTTGCATATGGATTTCCAGTTTTCCCAGCACCATTTGTTGAAGATGCTATCCTCCCTCCATTGCATGCAAATCAAAGACTCTGCGTCTGATAGAAGAAAAAGTTGGCTCCGATCTACATATTGTAGGGTCGGGCTCCAAATTCCTTAATAGGACACCCATAGCACAAAAGTTGATAACAAAAATCAACAAATGGGACTTACTTAAACTGAAAAGTTTTCTCTCAGCAAGAGAAACAATAAGAGAGGTAAATAGGGAGCCTACATCATGGGAACAAATTTTTACTCCTCACACTTCAGATAGAGCCCTAATATCCAGAGTATACAAAGAACTCAAAAAATTAAACAATAAGAAAACAAATAACCCAATCAACAAATGGGCCAAAGACCTGAACAGACACTTCTCAGAGGAGGACATACAATCAATCAACAAGTACATGAAAAAATGCTCACCATCTCTAGCAGTCAGAGAAATGCAAATCAAAACCACCCTAAGATACCATCTCACTCCAGTAAGATTGGCAGCCATTATGAAGTCAAACAACAACAAGTGCTGGAGAGGATGTGGGAAAAAGGGTACTCTTGTACATTGCTGGTGGGACTGCAAACTGGTGCGGCCAATCTGGAAAACAGTATGGAGACTCCTGGGAAAGCTGGGAATGGAACCACCATTTGACCCAGCTATTGCCCTTCTTGGACTTTTCCCAGAAGACCTTAAAAGAGCGTACTACAGGGATACTGCTACATCGATGTTCATAGCAGCACAATTCACAATTGCTAGACTGTGGAACCAACCCAGATGCCCTTCAATAGATGAATGGATAAAAAAAATGTGGCATTTATACACCATGGAGTATTACGCAGCACTAAAAAATGACAAAATCATAGAATTTGCAGGGAAATGGATGGCACTAGAGCAGATTATGCTTAGTGAAGCTAGCCAATCCCTAAAAAACAAATACCAAATGTCTTCTTTGATATAATGAGAGCAACTAAGAACAGAGCAGGGAGGAAGAGCAGGAAGAAAAGATTAACATTAAACAGATACATGAGGTGGGATGGAAAGGGAGAGAAAAGGGAAATTGCATGGTAATGGAGGGAGACCCTCATTGTTATACAAAATTACATATAAGAGGTTTTGAGGGGAATGGGAAAATAAACAAGGAGAGATATGAATTACAGTGGATGGGGTAGAGCGAGAAGATGGGAGGGGAGGGAGGGGGGATGGTGGAGGATAGGAAAGGTAGCAGAATACAACAGTTACTAATAGGGCATTATGTAAAAATGTGGATGTGTAACCGATGTGATTCTGCAATCTGTATTTGGGGTAAAATTGGGAGTTCATAACCAACTGGAATCTAATATATGAAATATGATATGTCAAGAGCTTTATAATGTTTTGAACAACCAATAAAAAAAATTAAAAAAAAAAAAGAAAAAATCAAAGTAAAAAAAAAAATGATATATCTTTTCCCATTCTTTTACCTTATGAATATGGATATATTTGCCTCTGAGGAGAGTCTCTTGCAGACAACAATTTTGGGTCTTGTTCTTTAATCTAGTCTGCCAATCTGTCATTTGATTGAAGATTTTAGACTATTTACATTCAATGTTGTTATTGAGAGATGGTTTATAATTCCAAACATTTGATCTATTTCTAATGTTTAAAGCAGACTTGTTTTCCTTTAATTGACTTTTATTTCAGGGACTTCATTCCTATGTTTCTTTTCATTTTCTCTCTTCATTTCTTCTTTATGGAAAATTTCATTGAATATGTCTTATAATTCAGGCTTACTAGTTATGAATTCTTTTGTTTCTGTTTTTCATGAAATATTTTTATTTCATCTTTAATTCTGAAGCTTAATTATGCTGAGTATAGAAATTCTTGGTTGACACCATTTTCTTTCAGAACCTTGTTTATAGTACTCCAGAATCTCCTGGATTTTAGATTCTGACTGAGAAACCAGTTGAAATCTGTTTTGGTTTAGTTCTAAATGTGACCAGCCCTTTTTTATTGTAGCTTTTACAATTCTATCCTTACTCTATATGCTAGGCATTTTCATTATAATGTTTCTTGGTGTGAATATATTGTGATTTTGTATACATGGATTCCTATATGTTTCTTTGATTTGAATTTCTCTCTCATTCCTAAGGGTTGGAAAATTTTCTAATATCATTTCATTGAAAAAATTTGCATGCCTTTAGCTTATATTTCAGAGCCTTCATCTATCCCAATAAATACTAAATTTGGTGTTTTAGTGATATCTCATATTTTTTTTGAATTTTCTATTCATTCTTAACATCTTAACATTGAATTTTCTATTCATTCTTAACATCTTTTCTTTATGCAATCTTTATTCTAGATTATATGTTTTGTTTTCAAGACCTAAAGATTTATCTTCAAAGTGATATAATCCATTCGTGTTGCTTTCCATTGAGCTTTTAGTTTGGTTTCTGAGTCTTTCACTTCTAGGATTCCTATTTGGTTCCCTTTTAGAATTTCTTTATTTTTATTGAAGTAATCTTTCACTTTCCGTATTTTTCTCTGATTTCACTTTTATACCTTTTTAGCTTATAGAATATTTTATCTTTTAACTTTCCAATTTTTTTTCTGACATATTTTCTATGGTAGTGTCTATGGAGTCAGTTGTTGAAATATTAGGGATTTTGGGATGATTTTTTTTCTTGATTTTTTTTTCATAGCATTTCTATGCCTGCACATCTCTTTGTATAGTTCTCACTTCTTTTTTAAGAGAATGACTACTTATGAGTTTTTTTTTTTCTTAAGAGCCCTGGGATGATTTCCTATTCAGATGCTAATTTTTTTTGTCAATGTGTGACCTCTGCTGATCCTATATCAGCACCAGTTTCAAGGATGCCACTGAACCCTATTTACTATAACCACTCCAGAGCCAAGGCTTGTATTATTCAACCTTATAAGAAAGAAAAGCTTGTTGCTATTTTTCTCCACAGTTTCCCAAATACATATGTAAACCTTTAAAAGTGTTCTGGAATAGCTCCAATAATAGTTATTAAATTTAGTACAATTACTGTAACCATAAATGAGGGATTGGTGGGGAATTGGGGAATATAGGCCCTAAAGGATTGGAGAAGAGAAAAATTAAGAGAGAGAGAGAGAGAAAAGATAATTTGCACTAAGGTACAAAGGTAAAATTGATGGATAGTGGGTATGTGAGGTAGTAGCAGATAATGCAAGAGAGTGAATCAGGAGTAAGAGGAACAAGTATAAACTAGAGATATGAAAACAAAGATAAGATTTATTCTTATAATACTTTAAACCATTAGATGAAATACATTCAAATGGATTTAAGGTACAATGTTGGCTATTGGGGTTAAAACACTCATTCATGCTAAAGAGTTATGTAAATGATCATAGTTGATGTTAGAGTTAAACCATGCCAAGGTGAAGGAAAATCTTGTTAAATTTTGGTTCAGATATCAATGGGGCTTGGACAGGTAGCAGATAAACATCATTTTTTTTCCCTGTGGATCTCTCCTGAGTTACGATGGCACAGGAGCCACTTTTTACCCACTTTGGTTGTTGTTGTTGTTGAGTGATTGAGGCTGCTTTTTAAACTGATTTTATCTTTCTAGGAAGACACTTTCTTTTACTCTTACTTAGTTCCAAGCAGGCACTTTAGTGTGTTGCTTTCTTGGATTTCCAGGGGAAATGTACAAAGGTAATTGTTGGCTTCTTAGAATCATATAATCTCATTGATTTAAGTAATTTATTTTTTAGCTCTTTATGATATTTTAACATAACAAAAATGTTGACAAATAGTCTGATTACTCAAATGATATGATGGATAACCTAACAATGAATTACTGCCTCTATAGAGTAGTACTATTCCCTTCAATGGTCATTTGTATCCCTTTTCTCCCACAATAACCTAAGGAAATGAGCACATATCTTACCTTACTGTTACCATTATTGAACAAATGGAACAAGGTCTCTATATTATGAGCTGTTACATGTTTATATTTATTAATATGTCCCTAATTGTTCCCAAAATCCTTTTTCTCTGCTTATAATAATTATACAAAATAATATATTTCATTGTGCCATACTTATACATTTATATAATACTTTGATCAGGTACCGAAATGTCTTTTAAAGATTAGTTCTTAATAGAAACCATTCAAGGGTTGTGTGTTTTCTACTTCCTACCTCCCCTAAATCTTCTTTATCCCCTCCCCACACATTTACTGCATGCAAATATTGTGCCACTCGCCTTGTGAAATATCCCCTGTTTGGATTTTTCTGAAAAGATGAGTGAGCCATTCTGAGGTAAGTTATATATAGAAAAAATCATTTTGGGGAAAAATATGAAATTTAAAAGATGCTAATATGGTATGTTGGAAATTATATGCTCCTGGCTCCAAGGTCACTATCTTCTTTTCAGTCCAGTTGGGATATTTTGTAGATGTGGTGTGTCTGTATGGGATGTTCAGAACACACTAAAAGATCATTGTAAGTAGTTTCTTTTTCTTTTCCTTTTTTTTTTTTGTTGTTGTTTTATTGTTTTTTTTTTGTTTGTGTGTTTTTTTTGTTGTTGTTTTATTGGTACCAAGGATGCTTAAACACTGAGCCACATTTCAGCCCTTTTTTATATTTTATTTAGAGATTGGTTCTCGCTAAGTAGCTGAGGGCCTCATTAAGTTGCTAAGGCTGGCTTGGTACTTGAGAACATCATTCTGAGCCTCCCTAGCCACTGGGATTACAGGCATACTACACTGTGCCAGGCTCTCCTTTATTAAATATATTTCCCTACATCATAGTTTTCTTTTTGGTTTGGTTTGGTTTTTTTAGTGTTTTAACTTACTCTCTTAAAATATTTGACTGTCAAGGAATGCTCAGGACTATTAAAAGAATGAGATTCAAATCAGGTGGCTACTCTGCACTGAGGCTTAGCTTACACATGGGGTTAGAGAAAAACTTTTTTCCCCCAGATGTCATTTATTTCCTGTCCAGAATAATGAGGAAAATGAAGTAAAGTGTCTCTAACAGGAATGGTACTGGTTAATTCACCAAATAGCAGTGACCATGGAAATTCTTGAACATGATAATAATTTGTGTTTTAGGTGGAATCTAAAGGAGAAAGAAAAAAGACTAGTATAGGAATGGAGCTGATCCTTGATCCTCTCATCTTGTTCCTGGATGAACCCACAACTGGCTTAGATGGGAGAACAGCTAATGATGTCTTTACACTTCTAAGGTAAAAACTATGGCAACATTTTATTTCATTCATTTCCTCTTTGATCACTTCTATTTTACTGGTATTTCTGGTGCAGGAGATTCAGAAGTTTTTTTTTTTTTTTTTTAATGTTTCTTCTTCTTTAGCAGGATACAGTCAATAAACAAGAAGTGGTTCAAGAAAGATGAAGCAAGAATATAGGAAAGGAAGGCTATGGTGAAGGCAGGGAGCTTTTTAATTAGAAGGACCAGAAAAGGCCACAATCATGTGACACATATGCTGGGAGAGAATGAGTGAGATGTGCTATAAATCAGAAGAGAGTTCGGGTTAGAAAAGGTAGCCAAGTGGCTCTGAAGCACAGCATGTCTGATGTGTGGGGAAGACCAGCAAGGCCAGAGGGACAGACCCAGAGACTATGAGGAGTGACGTTTGGTGAACTGTCACAATACCACAGACTGGAGGCTTAAACACAAAAATTAATTTTCTTATGACTCTGAAGGCAGAAATTTGAAAAATTGTATGCTGTGGGTTGTTTCTTCATTGGCCTCTCATTGGCTGCAGATGGTCACCTTCTCCCTTTGTATGTCTGTGTCTTAATCAACTCCTAACTGGACATAGTCAGATGAGAACCCTCAGTGACCTCATTTAAATTTAAAGACCTCTTTGAAAACACTATGTTCAATGTGGCCACATTCAGAGGCCCTGGGGGATAGGGCTTCAATATCTGAGTTTGGGGAGGACCCAGTTTAGCCCTTCACAGGTGGATTAGGATGTTAAGTGGAGTTGGGCTGGTGGCAGAGGTCATGTAAGAAGTATGGCTTTTCCTGTCACGAGAGGAAATGGGGAGGTTTTTGAGAGTTTTGGAGCACAGCAATGGCTGTGGGGAAGACGGCAGTTAGGCAAGGATGAGGGAAGATCCAGTGAAGGAGCTGATGAAGGATGATGAAGCATCACCAAGGATGGTCCTGGTGAGCAGAGGGTGGATTCTAGATCTGTTTTCAAGGGAACCAACAGGATCAGCTCAGGATTTCCACCTGTCATGGGAGGATTGAGACAATGACTGCTGACATTTGAGGCTTCAAAAAGTGGAAGAATGAAATTAGATAAATGCATTTCTTTTTATAAAGAAAGAAAAATTCGAATGGATGTTTATAGGAAATTTTTCAATAGTTGAGATTTAGACATCATCTTTAAAAATATAGTAACATATTTCAAACTGAAAGGAAATATCCAAGAATAATACAAATGAAATTCTACTTTTCTCACCTGGATTTCCCTCTGTTAAATTTCACTGTATCTGTAGCCCCTCCTTTCCTCTCTGCTACTTCCCATGTAGTTTCTTCTGCCATCATGCCCTTTCACCCCAAATACTTCCTACCCAAAACTCCAATCCAGGAGAACACACCATCATCTTAAATTCCCGGTCAATAAGCCTTTCTTTGTCAGGATCCAATCATGGCTATTCAAATCCTTTGCTAGGATACAATCAGAGCTACTGTGTCTGTTTCCTGTCTGTCAGTATCTCTCCAGAAATACACTTTTCCTGTCTTCTTACAATCTGGAGCAATTCATGGTGTGACCCCCTGCAGGGTCCATCCCAGTGAGTGTTGCATGATGCTCAAGAATGAAAGGATGCTGAGTACTCAGTGCAACACACCTGAGAATGCAACCTTCACAGGTAATGTCAGCCTTTATCATCTAATTGTGGTACACATATATGTATTCATAGATATTTACTAAAAACTATATGCATGAACAGAGATCTATAACTATTGCTGTCTTGTTATTGTATATACATTGAAAATCCCATGAATTCATAATAATATTTCTGACTCCAAACTAACACCTCTGTCTTACTTTTAGTCTTTGCCATTTTCATGTTTGTGACTTCAGACAGGGAGAGTTTGGGCTCCCATTATCTCAAAATATTTACTTACTTGCTTACTGATGTAATTTATTTGTTTATTGGAACCAATCTCCAAGTAGTTCTAGTCTCTCCCTTTATCTACCACCTCTAGAAACTCCTCTGCCTCATTGTTTTAAGGTGTCAATCACACTATCTTCAAGGCTTCCCCTCTCTGTCACAACCTTGCTTCCTCTGATGCTCATAACCCTATGAGCAAGTCTCTATGATAGAAGAGAGGAAACAGCAAGAAAGGAAGATATTTATGAGTTAGACATCATAAGTTTAAAGTACTATTTGCACATATAAGTGATGATGCCCAGTCATGGGTCTGGAGTTCAGGCCCCATTACAGAACCCATGTATGATATTTAGATTCATAGACATTTTCTTTGTGGTTTGCTCTGCTTAGCACACAGGCATCTTTCCTCATGCAGAGAGCTCTGATCAGTCCTTCCCAAACACTGCTGTGCAAGTTCATAGCCTGGGGTCTGGTTGAAATGCAGATCCTGTTTCTATAGGTCTCAGGAAGGGTTCAAAATTCTTCATAGGAGATTTGAAGAATTACTGATACTAACGCTGTTAGTCCTCAGAGCACACTTTGAGTGTCAGAGCTCTCAGGAACCACGTGTCCATCTTCCAGTCCTTTCCCAGCTCCTATTGCCTATTGACTGAATTTCCATCTTTTTTCTGAAGTGCTCACCATAGGCCTGTTTTGCCATCTCTCTTAGTTATCTTCTTCACCCAAAACAACACCTACACAAGCAAACACATAAACACTGCCTGTCGTGTTACATGGAACTGCTTCTTACAGTTTTGAGAGTAGACTTGTTCACTTTGTTCACCTTGTTCTTTCACTGCGTCTCTTTTCTTAGGTCACCATCATTGGGAATTTGGATATTCTACATATATCACCTTCTTAGGGGTTATCACTCTCCTTTTTTTTTTTTTTTTTACAAGGAGCCATTAACTACTTCAAATCCACATCAGATTGAAATTATAGATCTTTTCCTGTTTCTCCATGAGGCAGAACCCCCTTGGATACAATAGATTTATGAGGTGCTTATCAAATTATTAAATTGAAGTGATTCTTTTCTCAAAATACTTTAAAAATTGGGAAAGTAATGTTGGCCTTTGTTTCTTCTAACCTTAAGTAATAACTCCTATAAAGGGCAGTTTAGAACTGTTTCTACCATAAAATCTGACCAGAGCTCAGACCCCAACAGGGCCCCTTAGTAACTGTGAGGGCTTAGCCAGTTACTTAACATTTAGACCTTATCTGTAAAAAGAAGGAAATACTAATATCATAACAGCCTTACTATAAAAATAAAGATTTATCTCTAAAACATTTAACTAAGTGCTAAATGGCATTCTAAGGGCTAAATAATATTAATGTATTACCAAGGTAGGATGAAAACCAATTACTAAAGATTCAACATAATTAAATGATCAATGAAAATTGGTTATATGACCATCTTTTTAATACTTAATCATTAACTAGTTCTTATTTTCATGTATTCACTAAAAAATTTATTAAAAGTGTTAAATTACCAAGACATTGGTCAACATAAGACAGGATAGTGACTTGTAAGAATTAAAATTTGAACAATCTACACATAATGAAGATGGAATATAACAATATACAATTTTTTCTCTTTATTTGTAGACTTTTCCATACTGTACTATTTGTAGTCTCACAGGTCATTAACTAGTTCTTGAAAGTGGGTGTACTCAAGAGATTATCTGAGATACTTGGTAATAATATGGATTCCCTATTCCAACCATCAGAGATTGTGTACCAACTTCCCTGAATTCACTGTCTGGGTAGACTCTACGAAAATGGATTTTCTCTCAATCTCTATAGACAATTCTAGACTGCTGATGCACCAAACTTTAAGAATATTTAGTCTTTTAATAAAAGCATTGAATTTTATTTTCCTCAATTGCCAAGTATGTAATGAGTTGAGATGACAAGTTTGTAAGAGAAAATCAAGTTGAACTGAGAGAAAAAGCTCTACTGGCAGGAATAAGTATTCTATCAAGAAGTGCAAGGTCCGGATGTTTAATGATTCATTATTTCCCTTTTTCACTTAGGATTTCTCAGCAGGGGAGAGCAATTATCTTCACCATCCATCAGCCTTGTTATTCCATCTTCAAGCTCTTTGACAGTCTTACCATATTGGCCTCAGGAGAACTAATTTATCACGGTCCTGCCCAGAAGGCTTTGGAGTACTTCCAATCAGCAGGTGCGATTAACCTTTTCACGCACTAGATCCTTCATTCACAGACTTCTGGAAGAGCAGAGGAGTCCACAGGAGTGCTGCAGGAATGCTCCTTGACCTTGCATAGAATTAACTGGGGTGCCTCCGCTCTGAAACATCTTTGGTCAGTTTAGTGCCCGAATTTTTCTTCATTATGCAGCACTTGCTTATTGTTCACATCTCTCTCCTTGTCCTCTCCTATTTGACTATGCATGGTGTGTGTGCTTCTGGGTGTGTGTGTGTGTGTGTGTGTGTATTTCTCATGAGCCTTTATCTGTTCTCCTTCCCAGTTATGATAACCTTTCCCTGAAAGGTCAATAATTAGCATGTTGGACTCACAGCTAGTTATTCTGTCAGTTAAAGATTTTGAAAAGTCCCAAAACATTGCTTTTCTTCAGTTTGTTCTAATTAGTTGTATTTGACAGCAGAATGCATTTCAACTCATTGTACTTGAATGGAGCAAAACTTTTCATTTCTTGGGCTTTACATGATGCAGATTCACACTGTTCATTCAATCATACATGTACCTAGGGTAATAATAGCTGACTCATTCCACCATCCTTCCTACCCTCCCATACACCCCCGACCCTTATTCCCCCTGCCCAATCCAAAGTTCTTCCGTTCTTCCTTAGCCCCCACCCCTTTATGGATCCGCACCTAGATAGCAGAAAAAAATATTTGGAGTTTGTTTTTTTGGGAATGACTTATTTCACTTAGCATGATATTCTCCAACTCCATCTATTTACTGGCAAATACAATAATTTCATTCTTGAAGGCTGAATAATACTCCATTGTGTATATGTATCACATTTTATATATCCATTGATCTGCTGAAGGGCAACTATATTGGTTCCATAGCTTAGCTATTGTGAATTGAGCTGCTACAAACATTGATGTGGCTGTGTCACTGTAGTGGGCTGATTTTAAGTCCTTTGAGTGTAAACCAAAGAGTGTGCTAGCTGGGTCAAATGTGGTTCCATTCCAAGTTTTCTAAGGAATCTCCATACTGCTTTCTAGCATGTTGCATTAATTTGAAGTCCAAACAGCAATATATGAGTGTACCTTTGCCCCCATATCCTTGCCAACACTTATTGCTTGTATTCTTGATAATTGCCATTCTGACTGGAATCAGATAAAATCTTAGAGTAACTTTGATTTGCATTTCTCTAATTGCTAGAGATGTTGAACATGTTTTCATATATTTGTTGACTGTATTTCTTCTGTGAAGTATCTGTTCTGTTCCTTAGTCCATGTATTGATTGGGTTATTTGCCAAAATATTGCCTTTTTGACCATGTAACAATTGTGGTTTTCCAGTACTTCCCCTGACACATGGTCTTGCTCTGCCTTTGTGAGGGTTCATGGAGATACTACTGCATTTTCTAGTAACATTAGATTGAAGATTTATGTCTTGAGTGGTGTAAGTGACTATTACTCAATGCAATGGATGGTCATGAATCAGACTTAATGGGCCAAAATTTCTGAGATGACTTGTTCTTTTTATTTCAGATTGAATACTATGATTTCTTTAACAGCTTATCTATCTGCTTAATTTTAGAGCTTTTTGCATATGATTATAGATGTTTCTCCATGACCACAAATATAGTTGTAAATAATCATTTTTTCTTAATTTATTTTTATTAAATCTCTGTCACTAAAAAAAAAAAAAACCAAAAAAAAAAAACCAAAAAAAAAAAAACATCAAACAAATGAGATTCTGGGAAGTCCAGGGACAATGAACTGAAAGATATCATTATCCAAAGTACATGTATGAAGTCATAAATTGGTATCAACATACTTTATATACAACCAGAGATATGAAAACTTGTGCTGTATATGTGTAAAAAGAATTGTAATGCATTCCATTCAATAAAAAAGTAAAAAAAAAGAGTCACAGCTCAAATTCCATTAAAATACACAAAACATTCTTCATAGAAATAGAAAAAACAATCACAAAATTTATTTGGGAAAATAAGAAAACCAGAATAGCCAAAGCAATTCTTAGCAAGAGAAGTGAAGAGAAAGCATCACAATACTAGACTTTAAGTCACACTTCAGCCACATAGTAACAAAAATAGCATGATATTGGCACCAAACAGACATGTAAACCAATGGTATAGCCTAGAAGACACAGAGACAAACCCACACACGTAAATACAGTTATCTCATACCAGACAAAGGCACCAAAAATATACACTGGAGAAAAGATAGTCTCCTATACAAATGGTGCTAGAAAAAACTGGAAACCCATAGGTTTCAAAAAGAAATTAACCGCCTATCTCTTACCCTGCACAAAACTCAACTCAAAGTGGATCAAGGACTTAGGCACTAAACAGAGACACTGTACAAAATAAAAGAAAAAGCAGGCCCAAATCTCCACCATGTCAGCATAGGAAATGACTTCATTAACAATACTTCTAAAGCACAGTAAGTAAATTCAAGAGCCAATAAATGGAATGAAATTAAACTAAAAAGCTACTTCACACAAAGGAAACAATCAATAATGCGAAGAGAGATCCTAAAGAATGGGAGAAAATCTTCACCAGCTGCAATTCAGATAGAGCATTAAGCTCCAGGATATATGAAGAACTCAAAAATCTTAAACACCCAAAGCACAAATAACCTAATCAATAAATGGGCATAGGAACTGAACAGACACTTTACAGAAGAAGAAATACTATCAGTCAACAAATATATGAAAAAATGTTCAACATCTCTAGCAATTAGAGAAATGCAAATCAAAGTTACTCTAAGATTTTATCTCACATCCATCAAAATGGCAATTTCAAGAACACCAGCAACAATAAATGTTGGTGAAGATGTAGTGTAAAAGGCACACTCATATATTGTTGGTAGGACTGCAAATTGGTGATTTATGCTGGAAAGCAGTATGGATATTTCTTAGAAAACTTGCAATGAAACCACCATTTGACCCAGTTATCCTACTCCTTGTTTTATACCCAAAGGACTTAAAATCAACATGTTACAGTGACACAGCCACATCAATGTCTGTAGCAGCTCTATTCACAATAGCTAAACTATGGAACCAACCTAGATGCCCTTCAACAGCTTGATGGATAAAGAAAATGTGGTTTATATACACAGTGGGGTATTACTTATCCTTAGAGAAAAATGAAATTATGGCATTTGCCAGTAAATGGATGGAATTGGAGAATATCATGCTAAACAAAATAAGCCAAACTCAAAGAACCGAAGGCGGAATATTGTCTCTGATATGAAGATACTAATTCACAATAGGGAGTGGGAACTTGGGAAGATTAGAGGTACTTTGGATTAAGGATTAGAATGAATTGGACATTAGCCCTATTTACATACTTGATTACATGCCTGGTGCAACTCTACATCGTGTACAACCAGAAGAAGGAGAAGATATACTCCATTTATGTATGATGTGCCAATATGCATTGTATTGTCATTTAAAACTAACTAGAAGGAATTAAATTAAGTCAGAGGTCAGAGTAAGTTTAGATGATTGTGCCACAGGAAGTTGAGGTAAGATGTCACATGTACTGTGCTGGTCACATTCTCTTCATAACGCTGCTCTGAAAATTTGTTGTCTATTTGGAATTATGGCAGCTTGAGAGGTGACCATTGGGATCTCTGAATTTAGTAGGTTGCAAAGCAATGTGCTGACCTGCCTACTGACATTCCAGCATTCTCTAGGTGAATTCAGAGAGCAATATCATTTTTGGAGCTATATTTAGATTTTTGAAGAAGTACTGATAAGCACCAGAGCATACTGATAGCTTCCTGGGGTTTGAAGATTTATGAGAATTAAGGAATAATGTAAAATGTTCTGAAGAGTCCAAAAATGGTTTGGAATAAGTTGGGGTTTTGCCTGGGAGACAGATAGTTGTTGAAATGTTGTGTGATTGAATAAAAAAGAGGAAAGGATAAGTTAGTGAGGGCAGAAAAGAGCAAAAAGATGAGGAAAGAGTTGTTCAGTCTGTCTTCCCTACCCTCACATCCTGCATCCTCTGAGGTGAGTCTTCTATACTTTCCAAGACTATCAGCTTGAGTTATTTGGGTGTCTTATTTTGTAGGTTTTCCCTGCAAATTCTACAATAATCCTGCAGAATTGTTCCTGGATATCACTGATGGTGTAATAAAGAGAGATTCAGAAGACTATGAAGGTATGTAAAATTTTCACATTTACATAATTCTGCCTAATTAATTTGGCTGAGGTTTAGCAATGTGGTGACTTATTAAAACATGGCTTGGTGAATTTGCATGTCATTGCAATGAACAAATAGATATTGTTGAAAGTGAGTGCTATGTGTATTTTTATTTAACTTATGAATGAGCATGTGAATTACTTTTTCTACTCAAGCTTTAGAATGTGGGAGTTATACAAATAAGAGATCACAGAAAAACTTGTGAAATCAGTAGTAATCTGTTAATAGTGAGTTAGTAATCTGTACAGTAATCTGTGGCCTGTTATCCACTTTTATTCCAAAGTTTACAAGACTGAAATGTGTTCAAGGACAGATGATTCAGAGATAAAAGAATTAGCTATTCATTTTTCCAAGTCCACTTTCTACCATGACACAAAAACTGAACTGGAAGAACGCTCAAGGGATGAGAATAAAAGATGCTTGGTCAGGAAGGAGATTCCCTATGTCACTTCCTTCGTCCATCAGCTCATTGGTCTCATCAGGCGTTCATTCCAAAATTTTATGGGTAATCCCCAGTACTGAGCAACTTTGGTAAGTGACATATTATCGCAATTATGCTGTGAAATACCCATGTTGGAGCAATTTGTTTCTAATATAGACTTATGCAGGATTCTTTTGTCTTCTACCCATACTTTCATTTATTTGTCATTCCCACTCAGAATTTGAAAACAGCCAATCAATATAGTGTATTGTCTTGAATATGAATTGTCCCCCAAAGGCTCATGGTTGAAGGATGATCTCTAAAGGAGCAATGTTGAGAGGTGGGGCTCTTTGGAAGTGGCTGTATCATTTGGCATCATCAAAAGATTAATCCATTGGTGACTTTACAATTTGATGACATTATTGGGAGGTGATGTAACTGCACCACTCAGGGCCTAGTGGGAGGAAGTAGGTCACTGTTGCATGCCTTGGAAGGATGTATCTTGTCCCTGACCCCTTCCTTGCTCTCTCTGTTTCCTGGCTGCCATGAGGTAAGCAGATTTCCTCTTCCTTTTCCATATGTCATGATGTTCTG